>NW_026596962.1:4545772-4607626 GCF_907164565.1 Psammomys obesus | reverse complement strand
AAGGAAGGAAGGAAGGAAGGAAGGAAGGAAGGAAGGAAGGAAGGAAGGAAGGGAGAAAGAGAGAAAGAAGGAAAGAGAGAGAGAGAGAGAGAGAGAGAAGGAAAGAGAGAGAAAGAAGGGAGACAGATTTGATGTATTTGCTAAGTGCTCTGAGAGATCCAGTACGTGATGGCTAGGTGAAGGGGACAAGCAGAAAGTGTAAATTTTCCTGGAAACCATAGGGCAAAATGGAAACTCCACTGATCACAATAAACAACACCATGAAGTCCAGCCTGACACTCTGACAATAAAATTAAGGAAGAATGTGAATGCAAAGATGTTTGCAACAAAGAAAATGAAGATTGGAGAACAGGAAAGTGACTATAGGAGGGCTAAGTCAGAGTGGTACCTTCTGTGTTTAGAGAATGTATAGTGATCTCCTTGGAACTGTTATGTCTCCTGAAGGAAAGTCACAACTAAGGAAAATTAAAATGAAAAATGGAATAAAAATTAAAGCCTTGATAAGAGAAACAGTAAAGAAAATAATTTAAAACAAGCCTACAGACTCCTTTAAACTGAAGCTCACATCTGAGGCTATAAATGAATAAAAACATTCATGCCTAAACTTTCTCATGACTTTGTTTCATTGAATGATTAACATTCATATTTGATAAACATTATTTATCAAATATGAAGAAAAACAAGACATGAGAAAAAGTGTTATGAAATTTAGAAAATGTTAAAATATTTAAGAATGGATATGGATATTAAACTTAACTCACGGATTTAATGGTATTGATTATAACAACTGTGAATACATTCATACTTCATATGAACAAATAATATAAATATATGTATAACGTGAAAAACGTAAATAATATGTCAAGCTGATAGGTAATATTGAAAGTTTTGCAAGATGAAATTAGGAATAATATATTTAACAAATGGATTAAAATCACAAAACATGTTTTGCTAGAAACTAATAGAAGACAATATCATGGGCAAATAATAAAGATTATATAGCCCAACACTATTATTTTATTACAACACATCACAATAAAATAAAGTGAAAAATCTTTTGTAAAGTTTGAGACCAAAGCACAAGACTTCTAACTTTAATGAGGTCATTGAATAAGCGCGCACACACACACACACACACACACACACACACACACACACACAGGACTGTGTGCATCAATGCTAATGAACTTAGATCTGATCTCTGCATGTAATATGGTTGGTGATATCCCAGTGTGAACTTACCAGGTTGTTGACCTTAATTACAACCAGCACAGACATGAAAGCTATAGACAGCGGAGTCAAAATAAACAGAACATTCTGCCTTGCTGAAATCTTTAGTGTTCTTGTTTCTCTTAGTTGACCATGGTGTGGCTAAAACTGGAATAAATGGCATCATGCTAATGTCTTGACCTAGATAAGTGAACAAAAATATCTAGAGAATAAATATTTCACTTCATTTGCTCACACAAAGTCACTCCTCTTCACTGAGCTCCCAGACTATAGCCAGTTCTAAGATCTACAATCCCTTAAATATATGTCCCCATAACTTTGCTTACACTCATAGTATTACTTTATTCTTAGATTCTCTTGAAGAGAAGTATAGTTAATCTTCAGGGGAGTTGGGGGGTACTTTAGAGAAGGAATAGAATTTTTGAGAACTGACTAACCTTGGTTCTGAAGTGATTCAGATTTCTGCAGATACAAAATGACACTAGAGTCTTCTAGGCAAAACAGGAAATTATAGGGGTAAGTGATCATACAATTTTAAATCAGCTTCATCTTGGACCACTAAGTCACTGACCATATTCTATGGTAGGTTCTTCATTCCAGAATTGAAAGTTGAAGTAAATTCCCCATCCATTCCCAATTATTTATGGACTGTGAAGCATTACAGAAGGAAAGGTAATTGAACAATATCTAACCATGAAACAAAGGCTCTGCCGAAAGAATCTGCAGAGATATGATGGGGATGAACCACATTCCAGGTAAAGACTGATGTGCACGGCCCATTCTCCCATCACCTCTTCTGTCTAGACTGTATAAGGACCATGGAAATGATGACAGGCTATCACAAACGCATTAAGATGCCGATTCCATCCTAACCTGCTGTATAAGGAATGGAGGCACATTGGATGTACTCCTGATCTATGGAGTGCCTTTTTTATTTCCTGGATTTGCTAATGAAGCAAATGGAATATTTCTGCTAGATATATCAACCACCACTTTTCACTGTCTTACTTTTATATAACAGCAATTTTTAATCTACAGTTTAGAATTTTATCCTACGGAATTTATTCATATTTTTTCTTTGAAGTCTGTTGCATAGTTCCGGTATCTAGAAGGTATTACACTAATTGTATACGATAAAGAGAAAATAGTAATTGTCATGAGCCTACTTTAAAATCTGTGTGGTAGGAGGTGAAACTCAGCACATTCCAAAAGGGTGAAATTTTGAAAACCCAAAAATATAAACGCATGTCAACTCATATTCTCCATAGAAAAAAGACTGGTTGTTAAATTCAACGTCCTTTTCACTAAGAAAATGGATAAACATACTAAAATCTATATTCCTAAAGAAGCTAAACAAGGAGGACCCTAGGGAAGAGGCTTAATTCCCAATCTGAAGGGCAAACAGGATAGACATCAGAAGTAGGAGAAGACAGGGAACAGAAAAGGAACCTACCACGAAGGGCCTCTGAAAGACTCTACCCATCAGGGTATCCAAGCAGATGCTGAAACTCATAGCCAAATTTTGGGCAGAGTTCAGGGCAGAGTGCAGGGAATCTTATGGAAGATGAGGGAGCAAAAAAGACCTGGAATGGACAGGAGCCCTATAAGGAGAGAAACAGAACCAAAAAATCTGGGCCCAGGGGGTCCTGCAGAGACCAATACTCCAACCAAGTACCATGCATGGAGAGGACCTAGACCCCCTGCTCAGATGAAGACCATGGCAGCTCAGTCTCCATGTGAGTTTTTTAGTAGAGGATGCAGAACAGCAGCTGTCTCTGACATGGACTCAGAGGCTGGCTCTCTTTTTTTATTTTTTATTAATTACACTTTATTCATTTTGTATCCCCCCATAAGCCCCTCCCTCCTCCCCTCCCGATCCCACCCTCCCTCCCATTTCTGCATGCATGCCACTCCCCAAGTCCACTGATAGGGGAGGTTCTCCTCTCCTTTCTGATCTTAGTCTATCAGTTCTCATCAAAATTGGCTGCATTGTCCTCTACCGTGGCCTGGTAAGGCTGCTCCCCCCTCAGGGGGAGGTGATCAAAGAGTAGGCCAATCAGATTATGTCAGAGGCAGTCCCTCTTCCCATTACTATGTAACCCACTTGGACACTGAACTGCCATGGGCTACATCTGTGCAGGGGTTATAGGTTATCTCCACGAATAGTCCTTGGTTGGAGTATGAGTCTCTGGGAAGTTCCCTGTGTTCAATCTTGTTCTGTTGCTCTGCTTGTGGAGTTCCCGTTCCCTCCAGCTCTTACTATTTCCCACTTCTTACAAAAAATTCCATTCACTCTGCCCATCAGTTGGCCATCAGGCTCAGCATCTGCTTTGACAGTCTATACTGCAGAGGCTTTCAGAGGCCCTCTGTGGCAGGTTCCTAGGTTGTTTCCTGTTTTCTTCTGGCTTTCAGAGGCCCTCTGTAACAGGTTCCGAGGTTGTTTCCTATTTTCTTTTTCTTCTGATGTCCATCCTCTTTGCCTTTCAGGATGGGGATTGAACATTTTAGTTAGGGTCCTCTCTTTTGCTTAGTTTGTTTAGATGTACAGATTTTAGTGGGTTTATTCTATGTTGTATGTTTATATGAGTGAGTCTTTTATCACCTCTCCCTGGTGAGGAAGCCTTACTAGGCCACAGAGAAAGAGGATCCTGTAGTCCTGATGAGATCTGATAGGCTAAGGTCAAATAGAAGGGGAGGAGGACTTCCCCTATCAGTGGAGTAGGGAGAGGCATGCGGAGGAAAGAGGGAGGGATGGAGGGTCCCAGAGGAGATGAGGGAGGGGCCTACAGCCAGGATTCAAAGTGAATAACTTGTAATAAAGAACAATAATAAAGAAAAATAAATTTAAAATGCAAAATATTTAAATTTAAGAAAAATGAAACACCTGAGGAATATTCTAATCCTAAAAAGCAAGAGCGAATGAAAATTGATACAAATATGAAACTATGGGGCTACTCTCCTTTAAACCACCACAGCCCCGTAGGCTTATATGTTATTATTTGATACCCAATTCAAGGAACTGCTTGGGATGGATTAGGAAGTATAGCCTTGTTGGGGTATGTGTGTCACTGGAGGCAGGAGCGAATGTTTTAAAATCCCAGGCCATTCTTAGTGTCTCTCTTTCCTTCCTGGTTGTAAATCAAGAGGTGATCTTTCAGCCACTGTGCTAGCATCATGTCTGACTGTTTGCTGTGATAGTCTCCACAATGCTGGTCATGTACTCTAGCCCTCTAAAACCTGGAGTCAAACTGGAGCCCCCAATCAAATGCCTTTCTCTCTCTCACTAAATTTAAATTCATTTATTTTTCCTTATTCACTTTACATCCCAGTTGTAACCCCCCTCCCTTGTCTCCTCCTGGCACCCCCAACAACCTTCTTTCTCCCATCCCCTTCCCCTAGTCCTCGGAAGAGGGAGTCCTCCTCCCTTCCTGCCCGACCCCAGCCTATTAAGTCTCATCAGGACTGCCTGGATTCTCAGTTATAATTTAGTTTTAGAAATACAAAAGTAAATAAGACAATCATTTTCTTTATAAAGCAATATGCAAATGTTCGGTTTCTATATGAAACGTTCAAATACATCTATCCTATACTTGAATACTTACAAAAATTCTTTATATTATTTTTTTGCTGCCATAAATCACAATAGCTTTATAATTTTCCTAAATATTCTGTTTGGGGACTTCAGTATCTCGGGTTAAAAAAAACAGAAAAACATGAGCTCAAGACACAGCTCTGGTGGGAAACATCATCAGTGAGAGGAATGCGCTCCTGTGTAAAGCCGGGCATTGTGGTGGCTCAGAGCAGTAATCTCTGAACTCGGGAGGCAGAGGAAGGGGGCTGTTCTTGGCTTGCATAGTGAGATTTAGTCTTACCTACAGAAATTTAAAAAGAGGAAAAGTATTCCTTCTATGAACATATGTCTTGTAATTACCAACATTTTTTTTCAAAAATATTGATTTTTAACCCACCAGAGAACATTTGATAATAAAAAAATGTAAATAAATACAAATTAATATTTAAAAAATCAGCAAAGTGTGCCCAAAAAAAGGCTAATGGAGGCTGACTGCACAGTAGAGGTTATCCCATTAAAATTTAAATTGGCTGTTGGCTGGATACTAGATAATTTTTTAAAATATTTTCTTTGTGGAACCTGTGTTTCAAAGATCAAGAAGACACCTCTTTCATGGAATCCTGAAGCATCACATAATAGACTGATGACAACTTCCTTTACTTTAACGGAAATCCAGGGCCTCATTCCTCCACTCTGCTGATGCGTAATTTACCTATCAGATTGCTCTGTAAGAATATGGTGTTTGCTTACGTTCCTTTTGGAAGCCTCTGCTGAATGTGGGAACTGAAATGCATGTCTAATGTATTAATTAAACAGCTAAACAAACAAGTATAGACTCTATGCTTCTGACTGAAGGCCTGGCAGGTTGTATCAGGTGGACTGTTAACTAATGAGGAGACCTCACATCTGTGATATGAAATTCCGTCCACTTGAGTAGAGGTGGAACCTCTGCTACGGTGATAGCCATACAATATTACGCTTTAACATGCTTACGAGAGTGACTGTTTTACTGATTTTGAAGAAATTCACTACTGTGTATTAAGGAACCATGTTGTTTAGTCTGACATCTGATATGTACTTGCAAATAATGGCTGCACATAAGACAAAGTTATGGAAGAAGAAATTCAGATACCAATCACACAAAATTAATTCTTCTACCACCAAAAGGAGCCTTGAAGCAAATCCTTCTTTAGACAAATCCCCAAGTGAGATTGCAGTCTATTTTCATATATAATTTCAATTCCTTGAGGACAATTTTTCTTGAGTTATTGTAAATCAGTACAGTTGTTGTACACCAAGAGTAAATAAATACTTATTCTGTGTAGTTTCATATACTGAGAAACAATTTCTCTTTTTGTTGTCACAATACTGTCAATATGTTTTAAAAGATGATCTAAATCAATATATTGATTATTCAGAGAACAAACTAGCTGTCCTTACAGATACATGTCTAGAACATACACAAGTAGGAAAGTTTAAAATTATCACACATTCCAGTAACATGAATGAGATGTGAGCATAATATTACAAAGCGCTGTGAAATTTTTTCCTTCTTCCTCAGAGCAGGGTCTGCTAGTTGTCAACATTTCACAAAGTACGGTTACCTAGGAAGAAGGAAGCTCAGCTGATGAACTTGTTAAATCAGATTGGCTCATACACATGTCTGTGTGGCATTTTCTTGACTAGTAACTGATGTGGGAAGCGACATCCTACAGTGGAAGGCGCCAGCCACACATGCTGGCCGTCTCGGATTGTGTGAAAAAGCAAGCTGGGCAAGACACGGGAAACAAAGCAATAAGTAGTTTTCCTCTGTGGTTCCAGCACCAAATTCCCGCTCGAGTTCTTACCTGACTTCCCTCAGTGATGGGTCTCACCATGTAAGCGGACATAGTATTTTTCCTCCCCAAGTTGCTGTTGGTCAGGGTTTCATCACAGCAACCACAAACACACACCCACAAACACAGGACGTGGCTGGGTTAAGCCTGAAACGCTGGCAGTGTCAACACTTACTGTCCACTAGTCTGAGCAGTATGACAGCTTGTACAGGCCATCCAGGACAGCGTTGGCACTACTCAAACAACAGATAATATAAAAGATGAAATAGTATGTATTTAACAAATATATAAATATATAACATATTTAAACTGTATATAGGTTAAATGAAATTTAATATATTAATACATATAGTTTAAATTAAATTTTCTTCTATGGGTAGACACTATTCCTGCCATCGAAACAAGAACCCAAACACCCAGCATGACATGCTGAGTTGCTGCTCAGGATTGCCTACGAGACTCCCAAAACATTATAGGCTATTGTTATACCATTGTCTGGCCCTGAAAACATCAATCAGTTCAGACACATGGCCTAGAGGTCACTGGGCTGAACTAAGTTCTATAGGACCAACTGTGCTGTATGAGTTTCCAAAGGAGGACAGAAACCAATAGCCAGAGTCAGCGGCTATGAGTGGACCATAACAATGGCCCAGCCTGGCATGATAACACCAAGAGTCGTGAGCCATCCTGGTGGTAGCCAAGAGCAGTGGAATTGAACTTAGGAGGTGCTCATCAAGAAGCTGGTGAAGTCTTGGACCTTGAAGAGCAGCTGACACGGCCACTTCACTAAATCAGTATAAACCCTAACCATGCTCTAAACATTTGCTCCTGTACCTACAGGTGAGCAGAGTTCTTAATCCATCACAGTGCAACTTCTCCTTGCAGTTGACAAAGGCCACTGCATTAGGCTGTAACAAATCCAAATACGGAGTTGTGGATCCCAGTCACAGGAGATACATCTACAGAACGACTCTCACACCTGAGGCTCAGGAATCCCTGAAGAAGCTGGGGAACGAAGAGTGCAATGCCTAGAGGCACACCATTGTTTTTATATTATGTCTCCTAGAAGTGTCAGATGCCACAGACATAAAGTCTCACCGACATGACTGCCTAAACATGGCCTGGACACAAACAAAATCAGTAACCATACTTACAGGGATGGGAAGAGAACCCAGGGGACCTCGAGTCTACACAAAGAACTACAATCACCCAAGAAATGGTGAAAGCAGAATCGTTTTTCCCAGTGAAGAGTACACTCATTTGACATTCAATACTAAATCCAATGCTTTTTCATCCATCCATTCATCTCTCTCTCACTCTCTTTTTCCATCCATTATCTATCTACATGTAACAACAATTAATGAAAGCAAAGTCAATGAATTTGAAGGAAAGTAAGGACACTTATGGGAAGTTTGGGATAAAGAAAAGGGAAGGAGCAAAGAACATAATTATACTATAATCTCAAAATATAGAGATGGTTTTTAATTATCAAAGTAATTAAAATACACATATTGAAAATAGTGATAAAAAATAGTGATCATTTTCATTAGTGCAAAATATTTATCTCTAAGTTTCAAAGAGATATTCCTACCACAATCATGTTTATGTTATGTTATTACATATGTTATTAAGTATATTATTAAGAATGTTATTAAGACAGTATGTTATTAAGAATCATGAAAACAAAGATGTAAGGTCTAAAGTCATAAGAAATAAAGTTTTACCTAATTAAGGTAGTGATATCTTTTTTTATGATGGACGGAAGGAACTACTAAACATGCTTCTCAAGCCAATATCTTGTCTGAATTATCAACATTGGAAATACCTGAATAATTTGAGTAATGGAATTCTTTAAATGTTTTAGAAATAGAAGTGTGCTCCTCAGATAAAATCTTATAGCCTCATATTATCTGCATTATCTTTGGGAATGTGTTCTAAAAAACTAATAAATATATTAAAAATAGATCAAACTGATTAAAGGGTAAAAATAATAGAGAATCAGCAATATATTTTGCTGTGCATGCATAACTGATGTGTATTTGTTTTCAACAAGACTAACAAGACCATAGCACAAAATAACTTTTAAATCATAAAAGAAAATATTTGCTAATATTTATTAGAATAAAGGCATTAGAATTCTTTAAAACATTATTATTTGATACTATTTATTTTATTTTGTTTGCTTATATAATGGAGTACTATAAATAATTAAAATAAATGCCTTTAATTTATATATTAACTGTATTTTCATGTGTTTATTTTGATATCTTAACAGCAAAAAAAAAAAAAAAGTAGCTATGGCACTCCATTATGCCATTACATTAATCTCAGACTTAGAGCCACATTTTTCCGTGTCTGTGAGAAAAGACAGATCAAAAAAGCATTCATTTAATAAGCACTGATGTATGCAAAGAACAACAAACTCTTTTTAAGTCATATGAGCCAGTTGTCAAGCCAGAGTGGGTAAGGAAGAGAGAACATGAACATGTGGAGAGCCTGTGGAGGCAGAGCTCTTCACACAAGGCGCTCTCCTTATTGCTGTCAACCCATGAGTTCAGAGAGATGGAGATCTGTCAGTGTGAGGGAAAGATCAGGCAGGATCCCACAGAGCATTGACAATGACCCTGACTCCGAATCCTCACATCCTCCAGATTCTCAGAGCTCAGCTCCGTAGCTATCTTCACCTTGAGTTCTCAGAGTCGCCATCTCCAACTACTGATGTGACAGGAGTTCATGTATTTGCTTCTTAGCTTCCATAACACACCACTACATTCCAGATAGCTTTAAAAAGCTGAATTTTATCCTTTTACATATCCAGAGGCCAGAAGTATAAAATCAGTGTGATCAGAGCTGCTTCCTCCCGGCCATACTGAACAACTTTTGGTTGCCTTACTCTCTTCTACTTTCTGGTTTGTTGGCAGTTGTGGCTGTCTTTGGGTTGTATAATCATCATTCCAATCTCTAAACAACAAGGTCAGACCAGAAATGAAAAGTCATCTTTTGTCCAGTGTGTGTCCTCCAGTGTTTACAAGGATAATGCTCTTTGGCTACACAACCATTGCAATGTAAGATATTTCCACTTAAATAATTACATCTGCAAAGGTCATGATTCCAAACAGGGTCACATTCTGAAGTCCTGAGTGGGCAAGGTTGTGAAGACGCCCTTGTCAGCACTGTACTCTCTGCTGCCTGAGCACTGTATGTTGGCATTAAAGTCTATCAGTTTTCTGAGGCTCACATGGCAAATAGTGGCTGAGTAGAGGACTCAAAACAGCTAAAACTGTCATCATTCTAGAGATTACAATTACTATGCCAGAGGCTGGTTACCTCTGCTGTCTCTCAAGATTACTCTACCCAAGGAAAACAGAATCAAAGGTCACCATGGTAGAGCGTGGAAGGCCATGCTAAGAATCTGACCATAGAAGTAGCTGAAGCACATAAGTCAATTGTTATAAATGTAATTGTGAAATGGCATCATATTGCATTGTATGGGCGTTCTACCCAGTTCTCATTATCCTCCTCAAAATGGTGAGGACACATACTAAAATAAACATATCCTTTGGCTTTCAAGTGGACTCAGATAGTTTGGAATTCAACATACTGAAATCAATTTAGCAATTTCTTTAATCTTAAGTGATCATTAGATGGTTAAAATTTACTCAGTTTATAAAGTTTCAATGAATATTGTTTTCCAACATTGATATTACTCAAAAAATAAGAAAAACAGATGAGGATGATTTTTGGAATATATTTAGAATTTTCATGGCCAATGGAAAAATGGAAAACTGAGAGAAAATATTGTATTTATTAGATTACCTTCACAGCGTTAGATTCAAATTGTGAAAATTTGAAGTTGATGAATTTTGATTGTCATTTTACTATCCATAGAAAGTTGTCTGAGATTAGAACAAGTATTTTACCACTAATTAGATCAAATCCCTAAAAACAACATGGCAGAAGGTAAAACATAGCAATATTATGTCAATGGAAAAAATTAACTATTTTAAAGGTTATGCTTTGTGCATCATTTTTATTAATAATTACAATGTCATGTGGCATCAAGTAAGCATCACAACACATCAAAGTCCATTATGGACGATCATAAATGAATTATCAATATTGATAGCCACATGTGATAGACAAATATTTCGTAGTAAAGGAAGGAGTAGATATCTAATCTGTGAAATACTGCTCACAAGGGAGAATGTTATAATTTAATTATACATTTGACGTTCAATAATTTAAAGTTTAATGTCAAGGGAACTGGCATTTGCGTGATGTGATTTGGTTCCATCGCAATATGAAGACATTAAAATGTACTTTATAAACCCATGAATGCTATGGAGGTTGATCTGGTAAGCAGGAGCTAAGAAGAAGGTCTTTTATTAAAGCAAATTAATTAATTACAGCTTGCAGCCTAGCGTCCTTACTACCTCGACAAAGAGAAAACTTAATGAGAATCGGGAAGACATGCTTAGACTATTTATTCAGGTTAGTTGGATTGGTAAAGGTGCACATTTCCCTATGTCTGGGAATTATTTGAGGAGGAAGAAGTATAAAATGCTGGTAATTCTATATTTTCTTTGGTAGAATATTAAAAATATAATTTAATTGTTCTATTAAAAATATGAGTTTATTATGTTATTCTAGATGACATATTTAAAGCAGTGAATTTCATAACATTTGACACACACATGAGCCTATATTCGTGAAAGTGCTTTCTATTAATCTCTGTATGCCCTGTGTGACAGATTTCTTATGCAAACCATCACAGTTAGTTTCTTCACCAGAAGTAAACTTACTCTTTGTCATTCCTTCTCAGTCAATAGTCATGCGTAAGACTTAAAGACTATTCTTTACTACTCAGCAATTTAAAACAAGGAAATCATGAGATTTGCAGGCAAATTTCACACCCTAAGGCAGCATTAGTGAGTGCATCCTTTGTGGTCAATAACCATTTTAATGTATCTTGCATCATCAACAATATTTTTACAGGATGAAGCATTGGTATACATATACCATGTACAAAAAGTCCAGCTAGCAGACTTGGGGAGGGGCGTAGAGAAGAGGGAGGGAAGTTAGGATTAGGAGGGGAGGAGAGAAGGGTTTATGGGGGGATACAAAGTGAATAAAGTGTAATTAATAAAAAATTAAAAAGAGATAAGAAAAAAGAAAGAATTACAGGCAGCGTTTAAACTAAGTCTCCAAACATGATTTTTGAGAGACAATTAGTACATGCTAAAAGTGGGTGGGGTGGCATGAACAAACAGAGAAGCTTGTGCTATGCAGCTCTTTAACACTGAAGTGGTAAACTTCTAAAACAAGACAATTAGTTATCATTTCTTTGTAATCCATCTGGATACCAGGCAATTAAATGTTTTGTCTGATTTGACCGCTAAATTAGTTGGAAACAGAGCTAAGCAATCAGCAAATGCTAGCTCCTTCATGAAAATGTTCATCAGCAGGTGAAACTTTAAAACTAGTGCTTGGGAGGCAGGAGCCTTGCAAGTTCAAAGCCAGCCTGGCCTCAGAGAGACTTCAGGGACAATGAGGGTTACAGAGAAACCCTGTCTAAGAACAAAAAAAAAAAAAAAAAATGTTCACCAAACTGTTATGACAACTTTGCCAAAGTGGTGCTTTGGGGTAAGATTGCTGTCGAATACTAATCTAAAATATAAAACAGGTTTTAATACAGACACTAATGTTAGCAAATAGCACTTAAAATGAAAGGAGATAGTATCTCGGAATTTTGATCAAACGCAAGTCCCCATTTGAAGTCTGTGTCACCAAGAAATAACTGAGGAAGCTCTTTGCATATTACATATTTTTTTTCTTCAAACATGGTATCTTCAAATGAAATGTGGGCACAATTATGGACACTTCACACTTCAGAAATTTTCTAGAGAAAGAAAGTTATTACAGGTACTCAATAGCATATAACAGTCTTGACTGTTTTAAGAGAAAAATATCTAGCATTTTTTAAAAATCTCTTAATGAGAAAAAATATTTTAGATACCTTTGCTGTGATCCCTGTGATTTAAAAAAAAATACATTCTGTTGGTTTTGGAATGTTCTTGGCTAGGTACATACAACATTCCACTATTTTCTCAAAATACGATATGCAGAAAATTAAAGTTCAGCTTAATCAAAATGCTGCTTGAAAAAGCAAATAATTGACTTGCACTTGCAGTGCTCCACAGTAGACAGTAATTACCATGCAACATCTCCATTGCTGAGTACAACTTCCAATTTCCATTTTAACATCGGAGAATGCTGTCTACACATTTTTAAATGGTACCCATGATAATAATATATTCTCTTTTTAATCATATTCTACGTTGCAAGAAATGAAGCTTGCAGTTCTCCCAGGTGTTTACCAAATTACTACTGCAAGCTAATTCTCATTCCCCATGTTAAGAGTCTCAACACAGTGCACATTAGCAGCCTGCTTCTGCTCTTCCCGAGGAACAGAAGGTAAGTTAATGCATGCCTCACTTACAGTTTGTCCATTTACAGTTCCCTGTGGGCTGTAGGAAGAGAGCTGCACGCTTACTCATTCTGCTTTTACAATGGACTACAGCGCTGTATTAGAGAAAGATTGAGAATGTGAAACAGAGTATCAAAACAGGAAATAAAAGGACAACAAAGAAGAAAATCAAATATATTAAAGTTGGAATTGACACAAAATACAAATTAATGTTATTTTTGTAAAATTTGTTCATGCTATTTGCAAGGATAGTCTGTCCTTTATACATGAATGAAACACACATACACGTATGCCTTATTTTCTACAGGTTGTATTTAATATATAGTTATTTGTTTTATTGGCAGAATATTCAAGGATGCCTCTATTTATTAAGAAGAGCCTCACATCAAAATACAAGAGGAAATACTTAAAGTATCTATTAAGGATAGGTTCAGAAATATTTCTTTTTATTTTTCCAGTCTGCGCTATTTATTCATAACCCTAAATTCACAGTAAGAATTCATTCCAACACTTCTCTAGAATCTTAAATAGTTGTGACAATTTGTATATTGAAGTTTAGTTTACATAATACAAATCCAAATTATTTAAAATATTGTTCTATATGCACTTAATCCTCACTCAAAATGGCAAAAAGGTAAACATCAGCAATAGGAGAAGACAGGGAACAGGACAGGAGCCTTCCACAGGGTCCTCTGAAAGGCTCTGCCCAGCAGGGTAGAAGCAGACACTACTCGTCATTGATAGAGAGTTGTTCAGTTTCCATGAGTTTGTAGGCTTTCTGTTGTCTCTGCTGTTGTTGAGGCTCATCCTTAGTTCATGGTGGTCTGATACGATTCAGGGGATTATTTCAAACTTCTTGTATCTGTTGTTTGAGACTGATCATATGGTCAATTTGGGGGAAGGTTCAGTGTGATGCTGAGAAGAAGGTGTATTATTTTGTGTTCAGGTGAAATATTATGTAAAGATCTGTTAGGTCCATTTGACTCATGTCACTGGTTGGTTTCAGTATTCCTTTGTTTACATTCGGTCTCCTTGACCTGCCCATTGGTGAGAGCGGGGTGGTGAAGCCTCCTCCTATGAATATGTTGGATTCACTGTGTCATTTAATCTTTAGTAATGTTTCTTTTATGAACGTGGACATTTGGAGCAAAACTGTTCAGAATTGGTGGATTTTTCCTTTAATGAGTATGAAGTGTCTTTCCCTATCTCTTTTAGTTACTTTTGCTTGAAAGTCTATTTTATTAGATATTAAAATGGCAATTCTTGCTTGTTTCTTGGGTATGTTTCCTCGAAAAACCTTTCCCCAGCCCTTTACTCTGAGGTAATGTCTGTCTTTGATGCTGAGGTATGTTTCTTGTATTCGGCAGAATGATGGGTCCTATTTTCTTGTCCACCTTGTTAATCTGCATCTTTTTGTTGGGGAACTGAGTGCATTGATTTTGACAGATATTAATGACCAATGATTGTTGATCACTGTAATTTTAATGTTGGTGGTGCTAGTGTGTGTGTGTGTGTGTGTGTGTGTTTCCCTTCTTTTGTTTTTGCTTGTGTGAAATTATTTATTTCCTGTTTTCGGGGTTGTAGTTACACTCCTGTGTTAGAGTTTTTCTTCTAGTATCCTTTGTAGGGCTTGCTTAGTGGAAAGATATTGTTTAAATTTCATTTTGTCATGAAATAACTTGTTTTCTTCATTTATGGTGACTGAAAGTGATAGTAGTCTGGGCAGCATCTGTTGTCCCTAAGGCCTGCATGGTGTGTGCCTGGGCTTTTCTAGATTTAAGAGTCTGTTGAGTGCAGGGAATCATATGAAAGAAGGGAAGTTAGTATGATATGGAAAGGATAGGAGCTGTACAAGGACCAAATATATCCGGGCACAGGGTCTTTTCTGAGACTGACACTCAACCAAGGACCATCTATGGATATAACCTAGAACTTCTGCTCGGATGTGGCCCGTGGTAGCTCAGTAACCAAGTAGTTTTCCAAAGTAAGGGGAACACGGACTATTTCTAACAGGATCTCAAGGGCAGGCTATTTGACCCCCCCCCCAGGGGAGGAGCAGTACTGTTAGGCTACAGAGGAGGACTTTGCAGCCAGCCCTAAAGATACCTGATAAAACAGGGTCAAATGAAAGGGGAGGAGGTCCTCCCCTATCAGTGGACTTGGAAAGGGGCAGGGAGGAGACCAGGGAGGGAGTGTGGGGTTGGGGAGGGAATGAGGGAGCGGGATACAGCTGGGACACAGAGTTAACAAAATGTAACTAAAAAGAAAAATAAAATTAAAAAAAAAAAGAGTCTGTTGAGAAGTCAGGTGTAATTCTTTATGTTACTTCTCCCTTCACTTCAGCTTTTAATATTCTTTCTTTGTTCTGTACATTTAGTGTTTTGATTATGTGATAGAAGGATTGTCTTTTTTGGTGTTCTTTAAGCTTCTTGTACAATTATAGGGACTTCTTTCTTTAGGTTAATGAAATTTTCTTCTATGATTTTGTTGATATTTTCCTGGCCTTTAACCTGGAAATGTTCTCCTTCATTTATTTCCATTAGTCATTGATTTGTTTTTTCAAAGTTTCCCAAATTTTCATGACATTTTGTGTTAGAACCTTTTCAGATTTAGCATTTTTTTTTAACTGTTGTATCAATGTCTCTAATAGTATTTTCTACAGCTGAGATTCTCTTGTATTTTGTGGGTGATGGTTGTGTCTGGAGTCCCTGCTCTCTATCCTATGTTTTCCAGGATTGCCTCAGCTTGTGTTTTCTTTACTGCTTCTATTTCCATTTACAGGTCTTGAACAGTTTTATTCATTTCCTTCTTAAGTTTTCTTGTATTTTCCTGTATTTCTTTAAGGGATTTATTTATTTCCTTCACCTGTCTGATTGTATTTTTCTCTATTTCTTTGAGGAATTCAATAATTTCCTCTTTAAAGGCCTCTATAATCCGCATAAGATTAGATTTAAGGTCATTTTCTTGTTTTTCATGTGTGTTAAAATATCCGGGGCTTGTTGTAGTAGAATACATGGGTTCTGGTGGTGCCATACTGCCCAGGTTTTGTGAGTGTGTTTTGATGCTGGCCTTTTACCACGTCCCAGGTGTTGTCAGGACAGCATGCCTCTGGGATTGCAGGTAGGCTGTGCTGGCTGCCAGCCTCTGGTAGGTGAGTGCAGTCTCTGCTCTTCCCTGACGGCTGCTGTTGTGGGATTTCAGGCAGAGCTACGGCCAGGGGATGATGTGCACATGAGGAGGAACAGAGCAAGCCTGGATCAACCCAGCAAGCAAGGGACTGATGGAGGTGTCTCATCTCATAGTCTGATAGCTGAATTAATTTTTACCTAATCCAGTCCATCAGTCTGTGTCATTTATTAGAAAATAGAAACCCTTAATACTCTAAATTATTGCTAAATAATGGTCATTATTCTCTATTGCTTAATAATGGGTGCATTGGTTTATTATACCTCTTTTCATTAATAATTATGAAATTTAAGTTTATTTCTTATGGTCTAGTTGGCATATTTATTCTTCTTTTCAAGTTTTTGTACTTTCATAGTATTATCTGTAGAGATGGCTTAGTGAACATAAATTACTTAAACTCTATTTTTATCATAGTATTTTTCTTTCTCCTTCAGTTATGGATGAATGTTTTACTGGATATAATGTTTGTTTGTGATTTGTGGTCTTTCAGAATTTGACTCCATTGCAAATGTCTCTTCACTGCAAAGGTAGGTGTTATTCTAATGGGTGTGCTTTTTTTTTTTTTTCCTTTAAGACAGGGTTTCTCTGGACTTGCTTTGTAGACCAGACTGGCCTTAAACTCACAGAGCTCTGCCTGCCTCCCCACGTCCTGGAATTACAGGTGTGCACCACTGTGCTCCATTAGGGTCAACCTGTGTATTCAACTTGATTTTTCTTTTCCAGCTTTCACTGTATTTCTTTGTTGTTTACATTTGTTATTTTCACAACTTACACTGGACATTCTGGTTTACTTGATGTTCTATATGCTTTTTACAACTTACTGGATATATTTTTTTATATTTGGAATTTTTCCTATGATTTTGTTGAAATGATAGACCTTTCCAGAGTTTCTTAGACTCTCATAATTCTTGTATTGTTTGTTTGCTGGTTTGTTTGTTTTGAGAATTAGCCTTTTTTTTTTCTGACTGAGCAGCCTGTTTCCTCTACCTTTTCTTCTAGACCTAATACTTCTGTCATTCTCCATTCCACTTAATCTAACCTATTTGTGAAAGCTTTCTTCTAAGCTCTTTGACATCTTGAGTCTTTCATTTCAAGTTTTATTTCAGTTTAGCTTCTCTTCAGATATTATCATTATTAAATTCTATTTTTTTGACTTGAATTGTTTTCATGGTTTTATTATCTATGGTCTTCATTCAAGCATTTATTCATATCGTATTTGGATCCTTTGACCATATGTACAATTGAAATTATGAAATCACTGTCCTGTGCACCAGCTAAGTTGCATTTCTCAGGGAACATTATAATGAGTATGCAGATTTCTGAAAGGGACATATCATGTTTTTCATGTTGGGGTGTGCTTTAGACATTTTAGGATTCACGTTACTGGTGATGTTTTCTTCATATGGAAATCTAGTCTCAGCTATGTTGAAAGAGCATTTGGACTGGTGATTACTGTTAACACAACCTCAAAGGTTGTAGACTGGATGAAGGGGGCTTGGTTTCTGTTCTGTGGACAGTCTGTGTTGCTGTCTAAATAGGGTATCATAAGTGATCCTAGCTCAGCGACAAATAGGTGCAAATTACGATTTTGTGAGCAAACATGTGGAGGATTATAAGATAATTGCTGCCTATTTGTGGAGCCTGTGGATGGCTTGATGGGTTGGACAAGTAACACTTAGGTATGAGGTGCCAGGGCCACCCTGGCGGAGGCAGTACTCCTGGGAAGCTGGGTAGGGAATGCCACCCCGTGGGTTGACGTGCCTGATAGTAGTCCCATGCTGGGGTCTGAGACACAGAGCTTTGCAGGGCAGACTGGCTGTGGGGTTTCGTAGCTGGAATTGTGGTTGGAGTACAGCAAATGGTACCCATGCTTAGCTGTGGTAGGGTGATCGGCAGGCAGGAGCCAGGACTGGATAGGTGGTCCCTGCCGGGGATGCTGAGATCCAAGGCTCCATGAGTACCGTGTAGAGATGGCTGGCAGATGGGGCAGGCTCGGTGCGTTCCTAACTGTGGTTCCGGGTCACAGGGTTCCACGTGTTCCTAGCATGCTTTACTTTTCGATTTCTGTAAAAGTAAGAAAAATAGTTTATAAGCAGACAAAATAAAAGCTACGTAAACCTACATAGTTCACATAGAATTTTTTTCCCTATTAGTTGATGATTAGCAGAGCATTTTCATTTCATTGTACTATATAAGCCTGGGCAAAATGCTTGCCTAACTTAATAATTATGAAAACAGTAAAATTAGTGATAAATAATACTAGACTTGATCCCATTCCTCATTCTCTCATTCCTGTGCCTAATTTACAAACAGTACAAAGTAAATTCAAATTAAAGTATCTTATCCATTTGAGATATCATGATATCTGGCTTGACTCTAAGAATATATCTTTCTTTAAAATTTCCAGTAAGTTTGACTTAAAATAAAATAAAAACAAATTTACACTGGAGAAAAATACAGTATATTTTATTAATTTTATTTTCAATGATTTTAAGCAACATTTAAATTACATAATACATTTAGATATTTTCTTATGGTACTAACTATATGGTGGCTATATAAATTCTTAGCCATTTCCATACCTTTCATTCTGCCAATATGTACTATCACATAGGTAAAAATAGTCACTGATTTTGAAATGATTTTATTGCACTGAATGAAGAACTTATAAAACCAAAACCTTGCAAACCTATATACACAAATACCTGCTACCAAGAAATGTGGAACTAACTGTAAACTAAGATAAAAATTAAAACAAAACTTTTGTGTTATATGTTTCTTTCATATTACAGATATATGTAAGAGACCTGAATGAACTGAACTGAGTGATAAGACTGAGAGGAAGAAAACGAACAACTGTACCCTGACATTATCAGAAGAGCATAAGGTAAGGACGTACTGAAAATAGTAGAAGCTTTTCAGCTTCATGAGGTCCCATTTATTGATTGTTACTCTTAGGGCCTGTGCTGATTGGTGTTCTGTTCAGGAAGTTGTCTTCTGCACCAATGAGTTATAGGCTCTTCCCCACATTTTTTCTAACTGATTTAGTGTGTCTGGTTTTATGTTGAGGTCTTTGATCCACTTGGACTTTAATTTTGTGCAGGGTGATAAATATGGATCTATTTTCATTTTTCTGCATGTAGACATCCAGTTGGACCAGCACCATTTGTTGAAGATGCTGTCTTTTTTCCATTGAATGGTTTTGGCTTCTTTGTCAAAAATCCAGTATTCATAGGTGTGGGGGTTTATTTCTGGGTCTTCTATTTGGTTCCATTGATCCTTCTTTCTGTTTCTGTGCCAATACCAAGCAGTTCTTATTATTATTGCTCTGTAGTACAACTTGAGATCAGGGATGGAGATACCTCCAGAGGATCTGTTGTTGTACAAGATTGTTTTGGAAATTCTGGGTTTTTGTTTCTTCATATGAAGTTGAGAATTTTTTTATTAATTACAGTTTATTCACTTTGTATCCCCCCATAAGGCCCTCCCTCCTCTCCTCCCGGTCCCATCCTCCCACCCCCTTCTTCATGCATGCCCCTCCCAAAGTCTACTGATAGGGGAGGTCCTCCTCTCCTTCCTTCTGATCTTAGTCTATCAGATCACATCAGGAATGGCTGTATTGGCATCTTCTGTGGCCTGGTAAGGTTGCTCCCCCCACATGGGGAAGTGATCAAAGAGCAGGCGAATCAGATTATGTCAGAGGCAGTCCCTCTTCCCATTACTAGGTAACCCACTTGGACACTACGCTGCCATGGACTACATCTGTGCAGGGGTTCTAGGTTATCTCCATGCCTGGTTGCAGTATGAGTCTCTGGGAAGACCCCTGTGTTCAAATTTTCTGGTTCTGTTGATCTCCTTATGGGGTCCTGTCTTCTCCAGATCTTACTATTTCCCACTTCTTACATAAGATTCCCTGCACATTGCCCAACAGTTGACCATAAGTCTCAGCGTCTGCTTTGAGAATCTGCATGGTAGAGCCTTTCAGAGGGCCTCTGTGGCAGATTCCTAGGTTGTTTTCTGTTTTCTTCTTCTTCTGATGTCCATCCTCTTTGCCTTTCGGGATGGGGACTGAGCATTTGATCATCCTGAGTGAGCTGTCCCAGAAGCAGAAAGACACACACGGTATATACTCACTCATATAGACATATAACATAGGATAAACCTACTAAAACCTGTACATCTAAAGAAACTAATCAAGAGAGAATTTTTCTTTCAGGGTCTGTAAAGGATTGTGTTGGTATTTTGATGGGAATTGCATTTAATCTCTAGATTGCTTTTGGCAGAATGGCCATTTTCACTATGTTAATCCTACCAATCCATGAGCATTGGAGATATTTCCATCTTCTGATGTCTTCTTCAATTTCTTTCTTCGGAGACTTGCAGTCATGAATTTTGCAGGCAAATGGTGGGACCTAGAAAAAAATCATCCTGATTGAGGTATCCCAAAAGCAGAAGGACACACATGGTATATACTCACTTATATAGACCTATAAGATAGAATAAAGATACTAAAATACATACACCTAAAGAAGATAAAACAAGAAAGAGTTCCAGGGGTAAAATGATCAATCCTCGTCTAGAAAGACAAAGGGAATGGACATTTGAAATAGGAAAAAACAAGTAACAGGACAATAGCTTACCACAGAAGGCACATGAAAGACTCTACCTAGCAGTGTATCAAAGCAGATGCTGAGACCCATAACCAAGCCTTCGGCAGAGTGTAAGGAATCATATGAAGGAAGAAGGAATTAATATATACTAGAGGGTACAGGGAGTCCCACAAGGTCCAAATATATCTGAGTACAGGGGTCTTCTATGAGACTGTTTATCCAACCAAGACCATGAATGACCCTGCTCAGACATAGCCCATAGTAGCTTAGTATCCAAGTGGGTTCCCTAGGAAGGGAGACAGGAATTGTCTCTGACATGAACTCATGAGCTTCCCCTCCCTCCTGAGGGAGGAGCATCCTTGCTAGGCCACAGATAAGGACATTGCAACCATCCTGAAGATACCTGATAAACTAGGGCCATACGGAAGTAGAGGAGGACACCCCCTCTCAGTGGACTTGGAAGGGGGCAGGGAGAAGATGAGGGAGAGAGGAGATGATTGGGAGGGAAAGAAGGAGAGGGCTACAGCTGGGATACAAGTGAATGTATAAATTTATTTAAAAATAAAAAATATTAATTAAAACAATAAATTAGTATAATTTTCCTGAGATTCCTATACCCTTATCTTCTGACATATGTAAACTCCATTTTCCCAATAGCTGGGTGGCTATACAATTGCTAAAGAAAAAAACCTAAATGTTTTATACAAAAATTATCTGCAATTAGTTTTGTTCACATCATGACTTCATATTTGTTTTTCTTGTGACTTTCTTCGTGGAAACATCACAGTCTTGTTTGCAGAAAGGAATAATGATAACAGTAAAAAAATGAATATAAATACAATATAAGAAAATCCAAAAGAAGAACTATTTCTCAGGTTCCTGGAAATAGCACTAGATGTTCAGAATGCTGCTGTATCCTATGAAAAACTTCAGCATGCCCCCTTTATCATGGTGCAGCAATAAAACAAATTAGGAATGTAGTACAAGCTACATACAACTTTTGAAGTGCAACTCTGTCTCTTAGTTGTGACAGTATATTAGTGAGCCTGTTAGAGGGAACAAAAAAAAAATTTTTAAATAATTGTCTCTTAATTTGTCTTTAAGGTCTTTGGGAAACAAATTGGTTAGGGGGATATATTCAGCATTTTGGAAATCATTTTGATCAAGAAAGATAATTTCTACTAAAACCGTTAATGATGACTATGAGATGCTTAGGTTTTCTGCTAACATTAGTTTTCTGAAGCATCGCATGTGCCCACACTTCTATTTAATTGGATTTTATCATATTATCCAGAGAGTCAGCTTAACATCCCTCATTCCTGGAAGAAACACTAGGAAGCCAAACTATTATCTTCACCCCACATGATTCAATGTGATGATTGCTAACAGGCAAATATCCTAATATTAGCAACCTGGCAAGGAAAACATCAAATCTGTCAGCAGAACTGCAGATATGACTCTATCAATAATCCATGGCTCTTTGTGTCCCCCATCCAAGGCTATTTATTATACAGCTTTGGATGACAGCTGCTTTTACTTCATTGCATCATCCACAGGGACAAAAACTCATAACTGGCTTCCAACCGAGCTTTTATAAGAAAGGCAATAACCTACACAGTCAGTTTAAGGAGGGTTTTAGGAGTGCAACAATGAACAGAAAGGTTTGGGGGAAAGCAGTTTGACATGAAACCTGACAAAAGAAAAGCCCAGAAAGACAGCTTCTTGAATGTTAAAGCAGTAAAGAAATCTGCTTCTTTGAAAGCCTTACTTGAAACCGTTGGAAATGCATGTTCTCCTAATAGTTATGGCTATGCATTGCAAACTATTCTAATCAACTTCTATGTAACTTCTGCAAACTCAGAGACATATATAATACTCACGACTGAACTGAAAACTCTCCTGAAACCTTGCCACTGAGTGCATCTAAACATACATCCCACATTTTTATCCCTTCCTTATATTTTACAGGCTATATGGACAGAAGCTAATAATAGTAGACCTCTAGTGTGTTAGAAGTGATTTGCGCCAGACTTGCGAATCATTGCTATAATTACGGAAATTTGGTGAGCAAATTATTGAACACAAAAATTGTTTTCTTGAATTAATGTTTTAGTTAGTACAGAGTAATAATTGGTTTTGTTCTAGTATTTTCCATACATATACAACACCCTCCTCTTATTTGACAGCATAGTTTCCTGCTCTGTCTTCCTCCTTCCTTCTTGAGGATTTCTTTGTTACCATTAAATCCTGCTCAGCTGTTTCTTTGTAATGTCTCCATTGCTCTTGTGTGTTTGCCCTTTCACTCTCCTCAAGCTTTACATCTTCTCTCACAATCTGCTTTGTATTTTAGTGTTTTACACATATTCGAATAAATAAAAAAATTATGCAGTAGCTAGAAACACAATATAATTCATCTGTCTACATTTTTTTTAATGCATTTGAGACACACGGTACTTTTCTTTCCAAATCTGGCTTATTATACTTAACATAACAATTTCCAGTTCCATCAATTTTCCTGCCAATTTGTTAATTTTGGTTACCCTTATTGATGAATAAAATTTTATTGTGAATAACTATCACATTTTAAAAATCTGATGTTCTAAATTTACCAATGAGTAAATTACGTACACTGAAGTTATTAGGCCGCAGGCCAGGAGGAAGACTCCTTGGATGAGAATATCCATCAGACAAGCCACAGTCAGTCCTTCCATCACCTACGACTCTGCTGTGCCCCATAAGAACATGAGTGGCTGAGACAGCGGCTCAGGGAGCAGAAACTTGGGCATATCAAGCAGAAAAGTGACTCTTTCTTGAAGTGGGAAAGGAGGACTGTACTCTGACCTCTGCATGTGTCCTGTAGTGTGCCTGAGCACAAACATGTCCACACCACAAATATTTACTGACATACATAAATAAGCACATATATGTTTCTAAAACAGGCAAAAATCCCTTTTTAGTATGTGTGCCATAGTTGCTATTAACAAGACTCTAGAAATTTATGTGCATGTGTCTTTAAGATAAAAATTTTAACACCCACATGATGGGCTTGTGTGCATCTTTACAACATTGATTAGGAGATCCACACTGTCACTTACAAAGACAAAAATTAGTTAACCTGGAGTGCTTGGACTATAAAATCTGCAAATACCACAACCTAGACTGCAACAAAAATCCGACAGCTTGTTGCTGAAGACTTATCAACCCGTCATGAGAATGAGAAGTTTTATATCATGAGGTCTAGGGCCTATTTTTGCAAAGTAGTTAACTTATTCTTTTCACTTGACAATCTTATGGAAATGCAGCACAACTTTCCTCTGTAGATGCCATTAGAGATGAGAAGCCATTTGCATAGGATTCTCAAGACCTTATTAAATTTAGCTTGCCAGTGTGTTTTACCTGCTTATTATGCATTGACTAGTGTTTAATTTGTGTGTCATAAAATAAACCTTAAAAATTAAAAGTAAAAACTGAAAAATCTAAATAAAAAGTGCCTTTAAAAGTAAGTAAAAGCCATTTAATGTACAAAGATTGGAAAGCATGTGCCAAAGTTTGGCTCTACTAAGAGAACAATGACATGCATTCATCTTGACAGGTAACCACTGATGTCCATTTTATACGTTTGCGAGCGTGGACTTAATACCCATGTAAAATAGGTTGGAGGAGAAACAACAGTTCACCCTGGGTATGCTGATGGTGCGGTGCAGAGGTGGTTGGAAGTGCTTTACTCTGGCATCTGACAGCCACTCTGACAATCTTCTTAGGCTCCCGGAGAGGAAGCAGGAAAATGGCAACACCCGTGCATGTGCCACCCCGGGGAAGGGAGCCGTGAAAGCACTTTCAGACACAGAGCTGGGAATTGTTTGGAATCCCTATGAAATAGAAATGGGACCCTGTTTTAATATCAAGTGCTCTTCCAAGTTATAAGCCTACAAATTTTAATAAACTCGCTGTAATTAAATGCCAAATGGCAGCTTTCTCAAGAGTTGAAAAATAATTTGCATGAGTATTTGTGGATTGATAGTTTTGAATATGGCCTTAATGATGATCAATCCTCACTCAAAAAGGCAAATGGGACAGACATTGGAAGTGAGAGAACAGGACAGAAGCCTACCACAGAGAGCCTCTGAAAGATTCTACCCAGCAGGTATCAAAGCAGATGATGAAACTCATAACCAAATGTTGGGCAGAGGGCAGGGAATCTTGAAAGAAGGGGGAGATAGTAAGACCTGGAGAGGACAGGTGCTCTATATGACCAAATATATCTGGGCACAGGGGTCTTTTCTGAGACTGTATCTCCAATCAAGGGCCATGCATGGACATAACCTAGAACCCCTGCACAGATGTAGCCTATGGCAGCTCAGTGTCCAAGTGGGTTCACTAGCAATTGGAACAGGGCTGTCTTTGACATGAACTCAGTGGCTGGCTCTTTGATCACCTCCCCCTAATGGGGGAGCAGCCTTGCTAAGTCACAGAGGAAGACAATACAGCCAGTCCTGATGAGACCTGATAGGGTGTTTTCAGAGGGAAAGAGAGGAGGACTTCCTCTATCAGTGGACTTGGGGAGGGGCATGGAAGGAGATGAGGGAGAGAAGGTAGGATTGGGAGAGGATGAGTGAGGGGGCTACACTGGGATACAAAGTGAATAAACTGTAATTAATTTAAAAAACAAATAAATGTTTAAATAAGAAAACAAAAAGAAATAATCTGGCTTCAATTTCTAAGCAATTCTATGGAACTCTTCTCTTGAAATACCCAAGGATGGAAATGTCCATTTCATGACTTGTCTATGATTTGATAACTGTCAGATTTTATCTATATGTAAATAATTTTCTTTGTGTGAGTTATACACATATAATTTGTATGAATAACTACTGTTAAAATATGTTAGACACTAGCTTCTTTTCTGCACAAAATTGAAATGACTGTGATCATCAAAGAACACCTAAAATGCAGCTATACTTTATGCTTTTAGTATTTTTCTAATATAGAGATTTGTTTATTTGAATTTCAGAAGTGTGTAGAATGTACCTTATCCCCTGTACCTCTTCCTATGCAGTCTCTGCAGCCTAACTTCTTGTCCTGATGTGTAACAGTCCTTCAGTTGAATTAGTGCTACATTGTGTAGACGGTGAGGGAACAGGCATGGTCCAAACTCTTGGAGAAAAATGACTCACTCCCCAAGCTCCATTAACTGCAACAGCTCCTGAGATAGAGTTTGGATTCCATTAATACTCTCCCCATCCATACTGAAATTATGACTGGATTTATCTGGCACAGGCCTTTTATAGGCAACCATAGCTAATATGAGCTCATGAGAGTGTGAAGCATATCACAATTAAAATTGGTCACTGTATTCACAAAAGTATCTAAGATAATATAATGCTAGAACATTCTGTTCACATTATTTTTAATGTTCTTATATTTACTTGTGTACACTTACACTACAGACGACAGCATGGAATGGATAGTGCCTACTAGAAAAATAACAGCAATTTTAAAAGGGTTTTCAGCTAGATCAAACGCTTTGTGCAAAAATTAGAAAATGAAAAACACATAAACAAAATGGCCATGTAAGGTAATTATTATATTATTACTTAAAAAGCATACTTTTGTTTAAGTAAAGCAAGATCCCTCGTTACTTGAAAATAAAACTAGATCTGAGACAGTTATATGACTGATCTATAAATACATGGATCTTTAAATGATACTGTGGTGGCTTTGTACACATAGCCCAGTACCGCACTCAACTCTCATCAGAGAAGATGCTTCTTGTAGTAGGTAGAAACTGTGTAGAGAGTGAGAGACTTTAGAACACCCACTGAATGGCGTGTCCTCATCAAACCCTTCCCCTAAAGGCTGGGAATACATGTACAGAGAAGGAAAGAGTCAGAGGTGATAAAGAACTCCAAGAAAACAGTGTCTTCCAAACACAGCAGGACTGATGTATGTGTCAACCTCACCGACACTGTGGCTGCATGAACAGAGCTGCATGGGTTCAAGCCAGATGAGACCCTAGTCCTGAAAGAGGGAAATGCACATAGGATATCATTCCTAATCTAAACATTATTTACAATTGATATACAATGTCAAAGGGAAAAATCAGTTTGCTCCAATGGATTGTTACTTGGTAAAGCAAACACACTACAGGGTAAGTTTGATGCTCAGGAATAGTTGGTCAACACAAAACAAACTCCATGGTGCATGTGAGTGTGTGTGTGAGTGTGTGTGTGTTTGAGACAGAGACAGAGACAGACAGAAAACTTATTTTATTATGTTTAATTTTGGCATTTTTTGTGTTGTTGGGGTTTTTTGTTTTGTCTGATTATATTTTCTGTTCAGTGAATTATTTTTGAGACACACAGAGCAAGAGCAATAGAGTGAAAGAGAGGGAAAGAGAAAATAATGTTGAGTAGGTAAAGATGTGGGAATACTCTATGAGGAGCAGAGGGAGGGGAAATATGATCAAAGTACATCATATAAAATTATTTTAAATAACAAATGATAGTGAAAATACAAGTGATGCTGAGGAAATCAGAGTCTGTTGAATTTCAAAGCAAGAGGGCCAAGAAGCAGTTGATTAACTCTGAATCTCAAGGGCAATTTGTTATCGGTTGATTTTTTGCACACCTTTCACAGATTACTCATAGGTTGATGGAAGCCTAATGCACATAATTGCTTATCATGGTCCAAGCTTTACCTGGAGACACCAAATTGCAATTGACTCACAATGGGGAAACAACAAGAGATGGAAGAAAGGATTTTGTCCAAATCTCCTTTGGTGATCTAGTGGTTTGACCCATGCAGCATGGTCAACTTACAGCCAATCACATCATCAAAGAAATATATTTCCCAGCAACTATTAATTTCTATATCTCCAGGGAGGAGCCGAGTCTCCTGAGACCCTCTCCAAATAAGTAAATTATGATAGACCTGATTCTCTACAGTCTAATGCTAGGAATCATAAAAACTGAGAGAGCAGAAGATAATGGTCGTTCCATGTCAGAAGGCAAGATTCCACAGCGCTCAGATCAAAGAGCTACTAAAAAGTGCAGGTAAAGTATTTTCTTCTGCTAATCACTACCCTCCTGGAAACAAAATCTGAACAAATAAATGTACATAAATCTCTAATGTTGCATGTTCTGTCTATTCACTTTGTAACTGAAGAGAGGGAACCCATTTATTCCACAATTGTAGGTTAACTAGTGTGGAGGGTCCTCAGAAATGAATAGAATTTTGTTATTGCCTGAACACAAGTTTTCTGGCTATATAACCTAGAGAAACAGTCAGATGTCATAAAGAATCCTTCGTGCCCATGTTAACTGTAGCATTAGTTGCAGTAGCGACATTAAGTGCAGGGTAAGTCAAGAAGATAGGACTCTATCAAAAGAGGAATGACTAAAACAAATGTGGTGCCTATGGTGCCTTGTTCATATAGTAAGAAGTATGTACCATGTGTGTCTTTCTCCTTCCGGGATACTTCACTCAGAATGATCTTTTCTAGATCTCACCATTTGCCTGCAAATTTCATGATATCCTCGTTTTTGATTGCTGAGTAGTATTCCATTGTGTAAAAACACCACAATTTCTGTATCCATTCCTCCGTTGATGGACATCTGGGTTGTTTCCATGTTCTGGCTATTACAAATAAAGCTGCTACAAACATGGCTGAGCAAATGTCCATGTTGTGTACTTGAGAAACTTTTGGACATATGTCTATGAGTGGTATAGCTGGGTCTTGAGGAAGCATTATTTCTAATTGTCTGAGAAAGCTCCAGATTGACTTCCAAAGTGGTTGTACCAGTTTACATTCCCACCAGCAATGGAGGAGGGTTCCCCTTTCTCCACAACCTCTCCAGCAAGTGTTGTCACTTGAGTTTTTTATTTTAGCCATTTTGATGTGTGTAAAGTGAAATCTCATGGTCGTTTTGATTTGCATCTCCCTGAGGGCTAAAGATGTTGAGCATCTCTTTAAATGTTTCTCTGCCATTCTATATTCCTCTAGAGAGAATTCTCTGTTTAGCTCCATACTCAATTTTTTAATTGGATTACTTGATTTATTCCTTTTTAACTTCTTTAGTTCTTTATATTATCTGGATATCAGCCAAGGAGAAAGACACACATGGTATATAATCACTTATATAGACCTATAAGATATGATAAACATAATGAAATCTATACACCTAAAGAAGATAAACAAGAAAGAGGACACAGGGTAAGATGATCAACCCTCACTTAGAAAGAGAAATGGGATGTGCATTGGACATAGGAGAAAACAAGTAAAAGGACAGAGCCTACTGTAGAGGGGCTCTGAAAGACTCTACCTAGCAGTGTATCAAAGCAGATACTAAGACTCATAACCAAACCTTCGGCAGACTGCAGGGAATCATATGAAAGAAGGGGAGTTAGTATGACATTGAAAGGATAGGAGCTCCACAAGGACCAAATATATCTGGGCACAGGGGTCTTTTCTGAGACTGACACTCCACCAAGGACCATGTATGGATATAACCTAGAATCCCTGCTCAGATGTAGCCTGTGGTAGCTCAGTAACAAATTGGTTTCTCATACTAAGGGGAACAGGGACTATTTCTGACAGGAACTCAATGGTAGGCTCTTCGACCTCCCCACCCTCCCCCCAAGGGAGGAGCAGTCCTGCTAGGCCACAGAGGAGGACTTTGCAGCCAGTCCTGAAGATACCTGATAAACCAGGGTCAGATGAAAGGGGAGGAGGTCCCTCCCTATCAGTGGACTTGGAAAGGGGCAGGAAGGAGATGAGGGAAGGAGGGTGGGATTGAGAGGGAATGAGGGAGTGGGATATAGCTGGGACACAGAGTTAACAAAATGTAACTAACAATAAAAATAAATAAAAAATAAGTATGAAATTATGCCATGTGCAAGAAAATGGGTAGAACTCTAACTTGCTTTGTTATTCAGTCACACTTCTTTAGTATTTAATAAATATGTCACAGAAAGGCAATTTGTAACTCTGGTGGCATCCCTTTAAAAAAAAAAAACTATCAGTCTTTACATGCACATTGTATATATTCACAGGTATTGTATTCGTGAGTGATGGTAAGTTATTTTATTTACTCAGATAGCAAATGTTATTAGATATGGTCATTGGTTTTTGGTATCAATTTTGTATGCTTCTATTCTTTGAACACACTTTTTTTTCTTTCCGGAAGGTAGAATCTATTTATCTTTACTTATTTATGTTGAGTGTGTGTGTGTGTGTGTGTGTGTGTGTGTGTGTGTGTGTCTGTGTTCTGGAGTTAATCTGGTCACTCAGAAACTAGTTTTGCTTAGCTTTTCTATGGTGAATGATATTTAAGGGCTATGGTCTGAAAGCTAATTGTGTGCATGGCTACTGTGTTCTCAGTACTTCTAAGAATGTGAGTATTTAAATGTTCACCTAACTTCTCTGTGTAATTTAAAAAATAAATAATAAACAAGTAAATAATATAAGAGTTTCCTTAGGAAAATCACAGGATACACAATTTTTTTCAAAATATGTATTTATTTGAGATTGTGTACTTAACGAAATGTTTTCTTTCTTTCTTTCTTTCTTTCTTTCTTTCTTTCTTTCTTTCTTTCTTTCTTTCTTTTTCTTTATTAATTATACTTTATTCACTTTGTATCCGCCTTGTGATTCCCTTCCTCCTCCCATCCCAATTCCTCCCTTCCTCCACCCTCTGCATGCATGCCCCTCCCCAAGTCCACTGATAGGGGAGGACTTCTTTTCCTTCCTTCTGATCCTAGTCAATTAGGTCTCATCAGGAGTGGCTGCATTGTCTTCTTCTGTGGCCTGGTAATGCTACTTCCCCTTCAGGGGGAGGTAATCAAAGAGCAGGCCAATCAGTCCATGTCAGAGACAGTCCCTGTTCCTATTACAATGGAACCCACTTGGATATTGAACTGCTGTGGGCTACATCTGTGCAGGGGTCTTAGGTTATCTCCATGCACAGTCCTTAGTTGGAATAGCAGTCTCAGGAAAGACCCCTGCGCTCAGATTTTTTGGTTCTGTTGCTCTCCTTGTGGAGTTCCTGTCCTCTCCAGATCTTACTGTTTCCCACTTTTTTCCTAAGATTCCCTGCACTCTGCCCAAAGGTTGCGCATAAGCCTCAGCATCTGCATTGATTGTCTGCAGGGCAGAAACTTTCAGAGGTCATCTGTGACTAGTTCCTTCTTTTCTCCTTCTTCTGATGTCCATCCTGTTTGCCTTTCTGGATAGGAATTGAGCATTTTAGCAAGAGTCCTCCCTCTTGATTAGTTTCTTTAGGTGAACATATTTTAGTAAGTTTATCCTATATTATATTTCTATATGAGTGAGTATATACCATGTGCATCTCTCTGCTTCTGGGACAGCTCACTCAGGATGATCTTTTCCAAATCCCTTTACCTGCAAATTTCATGATTTCCTTGTTTTTTATTGCTGAGTAATATTCCATTGTGTAGATATACCACTATTTGTTCATCCATTCCTCCACTGAGGGGCATCAAATTACCAACACAATTCTTTACAGACCTTGAAAGAAAAATTCTCACCTTCATATGGAACAACAAGAAACCCAGAATTGCTAAAACAATTCTCTACAGTAAAAGATCTTCTGGAGGTATCTCCATCCCTGATCTCAAGCTGTACTATAGAGCAACAATACTAAAAACTGCATGGTACTGGCAAGGAAACAGAATGGTGGATCAATGGAATCGAATAGAAGACCCTGACATAAATCCATACACTTATGGACACCGGATTTTTGACAAAGATGCCAAAGCTATTCAGTGGAAAAAAAAGACAGCATCTTCAACAAATGGTGCTGGTCTAACTGAATGTCTACATGTAGAAAAGTGCAAATAGATCCATACTTATCACCCTGCACAAAACTAAAGTCCAAGTGGATCAGAGACCTCAACATAAAAACAGATACGCTAAACTGCTTAGAATAAAAATTGGGGAAGAGCCTTGAACTCATTGGCACAGGAGACAACCTTATGAACACAACACCAACAGCACAGGCTCTAAGAGCAACAATCAATAAATGGGACCTCATGAAACTGAAAAGCTTCTCTAAGGCAAAAGACACTTTTGTCAGAACAATCTCCTACAGATTGGGAGAAAGAATCTTCACCAACCCTATATCTGACAGACGATTAATATCCAGTATACATAAAGAACTAAAGAAATTAAACAGCAAAAAAAAAAAAATCAAGTAATCTAATTAAAAAAAAATGGAGTACAGAGCTAAACAGAGAACTCTCTGTAGAAGAATATCGAATGGCAGAGAAGCACTTAAAGAAATGCTCAACCTCATTAGCCATCAGGGAAATGCAAATCAAAACAACCCTGAGATTTCACTTTACACCCATCAGAATGGCTAAGATCAAAAACTCAAGTAACAACACATGCTGGAGAGGTTGTGGAGAAAGGGGAACCTTCCTCCATTGCTGCTGGGAATGTAAACTTGTACAACCACTCTGGAAAGCAATCTGGCGGTTTCTCAGACAACTAGGAATAGCACTTCCTCAAGATCCAGCTATACCACTCCTAGGCATATACCCAAAAGAGGCTCAAGTACACAATAAGGACATTTGCTCAACCATGTTTGTAGCAGCCTTATTTGTAATACCCAGAAGCTGGAAACAGCCCAAAATGTGTTTTAAGTAGAACCGTTTTCTTCTTCTATTTACAAACTAGCCATTCACAGCTTTGAATTATTTTACTATTTATTCTTTACTAATCTCTATGCAAAACCATTGTTGCCATAGATGTGGCTCTTCATTTTCTAGAAATTTAAGCTTAATGAAGACTGCCAGAATCATATGAAATTCCAACACTGGATACACAGTTGACAGGGAAAAGTAAAGAAGACAGTTTGAATGGCTTGGAGAATCATAAAAGGAAAATCAGGAATTTGACACACTCATATAGCTATTCTGCCTAGAATTTAACCTAAATCATAGGAATCACATTCAGACCATGTTAGAATTTTTTTTTTAATTTTCTAACTAAAAGCTTATAACAAACACTGTGTAGATCTTATTGCAATATGTAGATATAATTCCAGCCATTTTTATATGTAATTATTTTGGTTCACAAAATATGAGCTCAGAGAACACATTCTGGAATTGTATCTAAACCAGTTGATCCAAGCTTAACAGATAAGAGTGCTGAGCTCAACCTTTCTGTGGTGAGGAATCTACTATGAGGAAGCGCGATGCTCCACCAGGTGATCACATAACACATGTCTGACTGTGTTTGGATGACTGTTTTCTGCTGTAGAATCTACAAGTGCTTTCTACCCATTGAGATGTCACCGTATCTGTATTACTGCCTGGTAGCCACAAATGTTCATTGAGCACTTTTAATAAACAACATTTTAAAGATCCATCATAGATTATCAGTTATGTATGACCACTTAGTTATAGTAATTATTTTTTCATGTTTAAAAAAACTAAAGTTTTATCAAGTTTTATAAAGATCATTCTTACCTTTTTTGTGACATTTTATTAGTAACTGGCAATTTACAAATAATTGAAAAGATTTTCTTTAAACATTGATTTTTTTTTTGCTGTTAGGGTGACAAGATCATAAAACAAATATTATAATACACATCAATGATTTCTAATATGAAAATCTAATGTTGCTATTAATATTCTGAAACAAAGACCTGCCCTGTCAGTGGAATTGGGAGTTGGGGAGGATGTCAGGAGAAGAAGGAGTAAGGATGAGATTGGGAAGGGACGAAGGAGGGGGCTACAGCTGGGGGAAAAAGTGAATAAATTATAATAAACAAAAAACAAAGAAACATAGATAGAAAGAAAGAAACAAACAAACAAAGAAAAGAGCCATTAAAGAAGATTAATAACAACAGCCCTGCTTAGCATGACACAGCAAAACTAAGCACTGAATTTTTGAAGAACTTAGAAAAGATTTTTAAAATTTTGATTGGTTGAAATTGTGTATGGGCAAACACTATGAAAATATATCCCTTGGCTCCAATTTCCTAAAAGTCCTTAACCATTTATCAGTGCAACTCTTAATAAATATTTTAGAAGTAAACATACAAATTTAACAAAAATTATGATGTCATAGAATCCTGATGATGTCAAAAGACCATTATGAATTTATAGAACCTAGATGATATCATAAGACCATTATGATGTCACAGAACCAAAGGTATATGATAGGATTCTGATGATATCCTAAGACTGTTAATGATATCATATAATCCAGACGATATTGTAAGACCCATAGTCATGTTATAGAACATTGATAATGTCATAAGACCATTATGATGTCATAGAACCAAGATGATGTCATAGGACCTTTACAATATAATGGAAACCTGATGATGTCATAAGACCATTATGATGTCATATAATCCAGATGATGTCATGAGACAATTATGATGTTATGCAAGCCAGATGATTCCATAAGACCATTAAGATGTCATAGGATTCCGATGGTGTCATAAGAGCATTATGTTGTCATAGCATATGACATTATGTCATGTCATAATGTCATGAGAGCATTATGATATCATAGAACCAAGATTATATCATAGACCTTCATGATGTCATAGAACCAAAGTGATGTCATAGGAGTCTAATGAAAACATAAGACCACTATGATATAATAGGATCCAGATGATATCATAATACCATTATAATGTTATAGAATCCTGATGATGGCATAAGACCATTATGATATCATAGAATTCAAATAATGTCATAGGATATTATGATGTTATAAGACACTTATTATGTCATAAAATCCAGATGATATTATAAATGTATAATGCTGTCATAAAACCCAGATGATGTTATAAAACCACTATGATGTCATTGGTTTCCAGATGATGTCATAGGACCTTTGTGATGTCATAGAAACCAGATGATGTCATAAGACCATTATGACATCATAGAATCATTGTGATATCATAGGATTCTGATGATAACATAAGAACAGTATGATATCATACTGTTATAGAATCCAGATGATGTCATAAGACCATTATGATGTCAGAGAATCCAGATTTCATAAGGACCATTATGATATCATAGGACCAGGATGATGTCAAAAGACCATTATGAGGTCATATTTCCAAAGTGTTGTCATAGGATTTTGATGATATCATTAGACCATTATGATGTTACAAAATCCAGATAATGTCATAATACTATTATGATATCATAGAATCCACATGAAATCATTAGACGATTACAATGTCATTGAACCCAATTGATGGCATAATACTATTATGATATCATTGAATCAAGATTATGGCATTAGAGCATTATGATTTCATAGAACGCAGATGATGTCATGAGACTATTGTGATTTCATAAAATCTAGATGATGACATAGGACCATTATGTTGTCATAGAACCCAAATGATGTCATAAGACCATTATGATGACATAGACTCCTGATGATATCATAAGACCATTATGATGTCATATAATTCAGATGTTGTCATAGGATATTAAGATGTAATATAATACGCATTATATCATAAGACAGTTATGATGTCATAGAATCCAGATGATATCCTTCGACTATTATGATGTTATAGAATCTGGGTGATATCATAAGACCACTATGTTGTCATACAATAAAGATAACATCATACTACAATTATGATGTCATAGAATAAAGATGATGTCATATGAAAATTATGATGTCATAGAATCCAGGTGATATCATAAGACAATTATGATATCATAGAATCTTGATGATTTCATTACAGCATTATGTTTTTTAGAACACCGATGATTTAATAAGACCATTATGATGTCATAGAATCAGTTTGATATCATAAGACCGTTATGGTGTCATGGAATCCTGATGATGTCACAGGACCATTATATTATAATGACTAGATAATGTCATGTGACCATTTTGATGTAATAGAATTCTTATGATGTCATAGGACCATTATTATATCATAGAATCCCAATAATGGCATACAATTATGATGTCATAGAATCCTGATGATGTCATAAGTCCATTATGATGTTATAGAACCCTGTGATGTCATAAGACTATTATGTTGCCATAGAATTCTGATGATGTCATAAAAATCATTATGTTGTCATAGAAACCAGATGATGTCATAAGAGCATTGTGATATCATAGAATCTGATATCATAAGAACATTATGATGTCATAATATCCAGATGATGTCATAGGACCATTATGATATCATAGAACCCAGATGATGTCATTAGACATTATGATTTCATAAAATGCTGATGATATCATAAGACCATTATTCTATCATAGATCCCAGATGATGTCATAATACCATTATGATCTCATAGATTTCTGATGATGTCATAAGAGCATTATGTATATAGTTTTCCTAAACAGTTTTAGCACAGTCACAACTATGAAATATGTGTATATATTTCCACTTGTTCCCACTCATTATCAAAGTAGAAAATGTATCTGTAGATTTATAAAAAAATTATATAACTTTTAAATTAGAATAATTCATATAAATATATTAGATTATTTCCTGAGGATTTTCTTTCTGGCTAAAAGGATAGATAGGTCAGTTAATAGTCTTCCCTCTCAAGCAAAGGCCCTGTATTTGGGTACTTAGAACCCACACAAATAGTTGGGTATTCTGTGTGTCTGTGAGTAGAGAGACAGAGTCATGCAAGTCCTCAGTGCTAACAGAGCAGTCCACCTATATTAACTAATGACCTTCAAGCTTACAGAGAAATAGTTTTTAAAAATGAAAGGTGCAAAGCAATTGTGACTGGAAAAATACACCCAGCTTTATCTTCTTCTTAATGCACATGTCTACACACATGTATACAGCAACACCAACTGTGACACACACACTCATACATCCAAATACTTTTAAATAATGTGTTCATTAATGTTTTCACAATCTCTACAGTTTAATTTATCATATTCACTCCTCCCTCTAACTCTTCCTAGATTCTTCTCACTCCTTATCCACCCTTATCCACCTTATCCCCCTCCGTACCCACAACTTCATGCTACCATATCTCTGCTCACATTCTTCTGTCTGTGTTGGCTGCCGACTCATAAATGTGGGGCCCAACTAGCATGTAATATACCATGTATTACATGGTTAATGTAAACTGACTTCCACAAGAGCAATAAAATGAAAATTGACCTTAGGCTAGGGTTGAGATTGATGCCATCTCTCAACCTCCATACTGAGATGTTATTTAGTTTGAGTTGGTGTAGGTCTTATTCAGCCTGTCACCATCATTGTAAGTTCATGTTTTCATCTTTGGGTCTAGGTAACGCTGTTTTCTTGAAATCATTCACAACCTTTGGCTCTTAGAATCTTTCCGTCCCACCTTTGCGTAGGACTATAAACCTTTAGGGGTGATATAGACATCCCATTTGGTTCTGAGAATGTCCAAGCCTGCACACTAACCGGTTGTGGGTCTCTCTGTTAGTTGCCAACCATTACAAGAAGGTTCTCTATGAGAACTGAGTGGTGCACTGACCTGTGGGGACGGAAATCACATCCTGTGAATTGATTGATGGTTATGTCCATTTAGCAGAGTAACAGTAGCACATTTTCCACATGACCTGCCTAGCGACGGGGTCTTCACCTTGTTAACAATGGATGCCATCTCATGGAACAGGCCTTAGGGCATTGGCTTGTTGTAAAATTTTGTATCATATTTTATGAATTCCTCTGTGGTTTGACTGCATCCTCTTTATTACTCTTACACATTTTTACTTGACTCTTTCTTTTTCTTTTTGATGCAGAAATGAGACAAGAATAGAGGACCTAGAAAAGAAACTCTCCTGAGGTAAATTTAAACCTAAAGAAGAGACACACAAATCTGGATTGTAGCACATACATCCCAAGAGTGTAGGAAAAAGACAGAAATAAAATGTTATAAAACAAAAACAAACAGAAAGGTTTAATTCCTCCCATCAAGCCTGAGCCTCTATGACAGCAGTGGGGATACCTTGCCAGGAAGGTTATTATTGTAACTCAAAGGGTTCACAGCTGTCTGAGATTGATTATCACTTTCTGGCTTAGGGTGTATGCATAGCAGTACCTTTTAGCTCTGTGAATGCTAGCAGTGGGGAAGAAAGCTCAACCTGAGCACCAGCTACAGTTCTTTATGTTCTGTGACTCAAGCATGTGGTGTTTTCAAAACTACGGTCATACTGTGAGGTTGTGCAGGGTAACCAATGGCATTGTCAATACCTTTTATATATTGGGTGTCCACGGGTCATCACAGGCCAACAACTCAAAAAGCAGTAGCCAAATCTGACAGTGGTGCTTTATTTATAGAATATAGTGTCCAGTTGGGGTATTTTTCTATACTATAGATTAACTCTATTTAAACCATTTTAAAATATGTATATATTTTAGCAACCTACTGTAGTAGGTTTACACATCTTTATAAAAGGTCATGGTTATTTTTCCTCACACTCCCTATTCTACACTGCTCTTCCATCCACACTCCTTTAAATACTTACTATTTAATTTCCTCAGCCCCTATTTATAATAGCATATTCAATTTCCTTTTCATTGAATGATGCCCTCCTTCCTAAACTGGTACTTACCTAAACTAAATAATTATTCCAAATGAAACACATATATCTAAAGCTCAATAAACTAACATCCACATAGGAGAGAAAACAAACATCCTTGTTTGTTTTCTGAATTGCCTTTATCACGGTGATTATTTCCTATTCCATCATCTACCTACAAATTTTATAGCTTAAGTTTTCTTAACAGCTGAATAATGTCATATTGTACAACTGCCACCATTTTATTATCCACAAATCAACTGGTGGACATCTAGATCGATTCTATTTCCTGGCTATTATGAATAAAGCAGCATATAATATGGTGAATCAATGTTCTCTGGAGTAAAATATGGCATTTTTTTGGACATCGACTCAAGAGTGATATGTTATGTTGTTTATTCTATAAGGTTCAGGGTATCTGGTGTTATCTTAATGTCCATGATCCATCTGGAGTTGAGTTTTGTGCAGGGTTAGAGATATTGATAAAGTTTTATTCTTCTACAGGTAGCTATCAAGATTGGCCACAGCCATTTGTAGAAGATGCTTTATGTTCTTCATTGTGTATATTTATTTATTTAGTATTTTTTAAAGATTTATTTATTATTTATACAACACTCTGCATGCACAACAGATCTTACTATAGATGGTTATGAGCCACAGTGTGGTTGCTGGAAATTGAACTCAGGACCTTTGGAAGAACAGTGAGGGTTCTTAACCTCTGAGCCATCTTTCTAGCCCTTATATTTATTTTTTTTTTAAATCGGGTCTTTATAGATTTGTAGACTTACATCAAGGTCCTTGTTTCATTTAATGATGTGTCTGTTTTTAGGCAAGTAACACATAATTTCATTGCTACAGCTTTGTAGTACACATAGGGTCAAGAATGGTGACACCCACCTAGTTCATTTATACTACAGGTTAGAGTTAGCTATTGCCTTACTTAAGATTTCTGTCGATTTCTGATAACTACCACAACTAAATTCAACTTGAAAAGGAAAGGGTTCATTTTCCTTATAGTACCACATCACAGTTCTTCATCAAAGGAAGTCAGGAGACCTTGAGTCAAAACTGTTACAGAGGCCATGAAGAAACACTGCATATTAGCTTGCTTCTCGTGACTTTCTCAGTCTGCGTTTTTATACTGCTCAGGACTTCCCAGAGGTAACCCCACAACAGCGAGCTGGGCCGTTCCACATCAGTCATCAATCAGAAAATTGCACCACTGGCTTTTCCACAGACCAGTCCAGTGGAGGCATTTTTCTCAACTGAAGTTTCATCTTCCCAAATGACTATATCCTATGTCAAAGTGATTACATAATATGTGTGTGTGTGTGTGTGTGTGTGTGTGTGTGTGTGTGTGTGTGTATCATAGCTAACCTGGCTTTCCTTTTGTTTGTGTCCAAATGGATTTTCCATATGAGAAATTATGTTTTCAACTTTAGTGTGAAATTGTATTGGAATTTTTATGTAGATATATTTTACTCTGTTAATTTCATTTGGTAACTTGGCCATTTTCACAGTATTAATCCTACCAGTTTCTGAACAGGGAAGGTCTTTCCATCTTCTGATGATTTTTTGAAAAAAAATTCTTTCCTTACATTCTAAAATATTTTATTTCATAAGTGTTTTAATTCTTAATTATATTTATTTCATGATTTGATAATACTATAAATGCTAAACATTCCCTTGATTCCTTTCTGGTCTGTCTTGTTATTTGTATAGATGCAGCCTATTTTTCTTGGGGTGCATGGTATATAGTTTTGTCTCTGCATTGTCAGTTGTTGACTGTTGTACCTGCAGAGATCCAAGTACTAGCCAGATCTTGGTAATATTATTTCTATGGCCCATCACTAGTCTTGTATTTTGTAAGCATTCATCCTTCCTCACTTGCCTAGTGGATGTAACAGAAAGCTGAGAGCCAGGATCTGGGTAGAAAGTGGAGGGCGGAACTTCCAGGAGAGAGAGGACTGTGGTAGGAAGAAAGCAAAGGCTAGAGATTTGCCAAGGACACAGGAAGAGAAGGAACAGTCAGGCGGGCTGAGCAGAGAGGTGAAGAACCAGCCATGTGGTGGGTCCTGGGTTAAGTTACACGAGCTAGCTGAGAATCTGCCCAGCTAACGGCCTAAGCTTTAAACTATATTAAGAGTTTCTGTGTGATTACTTAAACCTCTGGAAGGGGAGAGAAGTCTCAGTGTATTTGGTGTACCAGTGTGTGGCACATAATAGAAGCTTAGGCACTAGATTCAGACGTTACTCCAAAAGTTCAGGACGTGGGAGATAAACCGGAAGCAGGTAGCGAAGCTGCAGAAGCCGCTGGGAAGCTCTTCCAGGACTTGGCCAATACCCCAATTTTCTGAGGGTCACCAAAAGGTGTCTTCACTCTTAAACAGCGGAAAGCAATTTTGAGAACACTACACTCTCATTCTGGAGGGGCAGTGTGGGTGGCTTTTGGTAATTCAGTGGGTTTCAGGTGCTTGTCACTGAGGGGGTTGGTTAGAAATTGCTATTGTTCATGGTCAGGGAGAAAATAAAGTAAAAAAGGTTAGAACCAGGGATATTTCTCTCTCTTTCTCTCTATCCCCTCTATCCTTCTTTCTCTATCTAGTGTTAGAGGTAAAAGTGGGAAAGGGGGATGAAAAGACAAAAATGGAGATATGCGAGTATAAGGACAAGGAGGGTGGATTATTTATCCTATTATCTCCTTGATAGGAAAAAAAGGTAGTTTATTGTATCTCTTTTTATACTAGAAAACACCAAGTCTCAAATAGTTTACATTGGTATAGATAATTGTATGCTGATAGAAATTTCAGACTGTATTTGCTACCACATAGTGTACGTATGTTTCAAGTCTTGTTTAATGTATTTTTCATATGTAACTCTTTTAAAAATGTAAAGTTCTAGTCCTGTAAATGCTACTAGTGTAAACTGTTTAGGATAATTAAGAAGTGAAAGTTAGTAGTTAGTCACTTGTAATAACAATACTTGTAGTTGTTAGGTGCTAGTTTAGTTAATTACAGAATTAAGCTTTATTTAGCCTGCTGTGTGCATGTTTTCAAGTTTAGGCAGGAAACGAGTAGGCAGAAATACACAAAGTTTGTCAAATCAGATGCAGTTTAGATAGATAGGAAGTCCTCCAACACTTCAGAGATCTGCACAATATGGCACTTAAAATGTCTTAGGAATAAAAGACTTTTGTTAATATTAGCAGCTGATAAAAACCCATTCTACTCCAAAGAAGATTGGGCTCCGAAGAACCTCCACGTGGATGTTTCTTCAAATGTGGCAAAGGCTGCCATTGTGCAGAAATCTTCCCTTACTTCAAATGCTGACAGCACGCTGCTCGAACTGAACAAACACTGGGGCTGTCCGCCTTTGTGGTGACAGGATTGGACTCTCCTTGAAAATTCCTGTTTCATGGAAACGGCTGTAAGATTTTCTGGACCTGGCAGCCAAAGATGGATGCCCATGACACAGAGCAAACTTGGGGGACTGTCCAGGTAGCCTGCAAGTCTCTGTCATTTTTTATTTTTGGAACATGAATGCTCATTACTTCCTGTAGACTCAGGTGTCTGATCAGGTTGATGACTAGACTGTTTCTGATCCCCTTGTGAACCCCAAAATTGTGAACTCTTTTGTTTTGTTTTTTGATATGGTTGAGCCCTATCACACACATCTTTAATCCAGGAACTTTCTGGAGTTTTTTGTTTGTTTTTATTTTTTTAATTAATTACAATTTATTAAATTTATATCACAGCTGTAGCCCCTTCCCTCAACCCCTCCCAAACCCACCTTGCCTCCCTCTTCTCCCTTTGCCCCTCCCCAGTCCACTGATAGGGGAGGTCCTCTTCCCTTTTCCTCTGATCTTAGCTTATTAGGTATCATCAGGACTGGCTATATTGTCTTCCTCTGTGGCCTGCTAAGGTTGCTCTCCCCCCCTCTCCAGAAGAGGTGATAAAAGAGTGAGTTCATGTCAGAAACAGACCCTGTTCCCATTATTAGGGACCCACGTGAAGACTGAGCTACCATAGGCTACATCTGTGCAAGGGTTCTAGGTTATCTCCACTCATGGTCCTTGGTTGAAGTATCAGTCTCAGGAAAGACCCCTGGGCCCAGATTTTTTGGTTCTGTTTCTTTCCTTGTGGAGCTCCAGTCCCCTCCAGGTCTTTCTATCTCCCCCTTCTTTCGGAAGATTTCCTGCACTCTGCCCAAGGTTTGGCTATGAGTCTCAGCATCTGCTTTGATTCCCTTCCTGAGTAGTCTTTCAGAGCTCCTCTGTGGTGGCTCCTGTCCTGTTCCCTGTTTCCTCCCTCTTCCAAAGTCCATCCCTTTTGCCTTTCTGAATGAGGTTGATCATCTTACCAAGGGTCCTCCTTCAAAGTTGTACAACCACTCTGGAAATCAATCTGGTGCTTTTTTGACAATTAGGAATAGTGATACCTCAAGATACAGCTATATTACTCCTAGGCAATTATCCAAAACAGTTTAGAGGATGCGAAAGTAAGGGAACTGACTTTTAATAATCCAGAAGCTATGACAGGCTTCAAAATTAGCTTCAGACTGAACAGGCCTGAGTTTCTTTTTCTCAGAAAACAAAACTACAATCTATGGAAGCAAGATACAATAACTCAATAACCTTTCCAAAAATCAGAAACAATAATTTAGTAACTGCCTTGAAAAGTCCCCAAGATGCAGCCCTTGGCAGCTCAGTGTCCAAGTGGATTTCCTAGTAAGGGGAACAGGGACTGTCTCTGACCTGAACTCAGTGGCTGGCTCTTTGATCACCTCCCCCTGAGGTGGGAGCAGCCTTGTCAGGCCATAGAGGAAGACAATGCAGCCAGTTCTGATGAGAGCTGATAGGCTAGGGTCAGAGGGAGGAGAGGAGGAACTCCCCTTTGAGTGGACTGAGAGAGGGGCATGGGAGATAAGGGAGGGAGAGGAGGGGATTTATTGATATTAGACTAAAAAGAGGACATGTTAGGTATATTAAGTGTAGGCCTGTCTCTGTACTGTCAGTTGTTTATTTCTGTATCTCAAGAGAGCTAAGTACTAGCAGATCTTGGGTTTGTCATTTCTATGCCCCATCACTAGCCTCATATTTTGTAAACATTCATCAGTCCTCCCTTGCTTATTGGATGTAATAAAGAGCTGATGGCGACTTTCTGGACAGAACTTCCAGGAGAGAGAGGGACTCTGGGAAGAGAAAGCAAAGTGAGGAAACAGACGTAGCAAGGCTGAGCAGAGCAGTAAAGCACAGCCCACAGGGCCGTCACGGGCTAGCACAGTCACGTTAAGTTAGAGTCTGCCCAGCTAAAGGTCTCAGCTTTAAACTATTGTAAGAGTCTCTGTGTAATTATTTGAACCACTGGTGTGTCTGGGAATTCCCACTGTAATTACTGTGCGTTCATTGTTTATCTTGCCTCTTTTCTGAATGGGTTTGTCAGTTCTGTAAGTTTCCTGATAGCATGTTTACAATCTATTATGCATAAAACAAAATTATCCTAAAATAAATCCAGGTTCAATTTCAGGAGAGTCCCCAGTCAGCATGAGGGATAGGGGGTTTGGCTGGCAGACAAAGTGGGGGTAGAAAGGCTGGCTGTGGGGGTACCAATCAGGGTTCCAGAGTAGCTTCACATTTTTCTGGAGCCCAGTGGTATGTGGGGTGGCTGACAGTCAGGCTGATGAACTGCTGCTGTATTACTCCCAAGCCTGAGACCCACGTGATTCCTTAGTGCTACATTCACTCACTTTCCTACTCCGCAGTGGCTGATATTTCCCACCTCTTCTGACACAAGCAGGATTCTTGTAGGTTCCTGTGATCATCAGTGTTTCTCTATTTGCTGCGTTATAGTAACATTTGCTTTCATTTGGCGGCTAAATATCAGTTACCTTAGGCTGCACAGTTGCCCGCACAGTGGTCCTCTGACAGTGTGAGCACCACGTGAAATGCAACTCCCAGGCCCTGTGCCAAAATGACTAGTTCAGAAGAGCTGGCAATCAGATCCAACAGTCGGCCCTGCAGAAACCTCCAGGAGAATCTGATCCATGTCCATTTTCACCACCCATTTTTTGTCTGAGGATTTTTAAAGACAGGAACTAATTTTTATAAATAATTTTATGACTCACTCTAGAACCCTTTAGCTGCAGAGGTCTGGTAAAACAGTGGGGGAATGTATTAGCAGAATGAAACCAGGAGTGGATTAATTAGTAGTTAAATTTTTTTTAAGGCTTTACACTAAAGTTCTAAACTTTAATGTGTTTCTGAGAAACTCTCCTCCAAAATGTTTGTACCTCACCAAGACATACATTCACTCTTTGAAGCATTTTTAATTAATTTATTTTTATATTAATTACAAGTTATTCACTTTGTTTCCCAGCTGTAGCAAACTCTTTCATTCCCTCCCAATCCCACCCGCCCCCCCTCATCTCCTCCCATGCCCCTCTCCAAGTCCACTGATAGGGGAGCTCCTCCTCCCCTTCCCTCTGACCCTAGCCTATCAAGTCTCATCAGGAGTGGCTGCATTGTCTTCCTCTGTAGCCTGGCAAGGCTGCTCCCCACTCGGGGGTGGGGTGGGTCACAGAGCCAGCCACTGAGTTCATGAAAAGTAACTTTTATTTTCTTTAAGTATTAATTATTTATTTTATGTATATGAATGCTCTGTTTTCATGCCAGAAGAGGGCGCCAGATCTCATTATAGATGATTGTGAGCCACCATGTGGTTGCTGGGAATTGAACTCAGGACCTCTGGAAGAGCAGCCAGTACTCTTAACCACTGAGCTATCTTTTCAGCCCCCTGTCTTTGAAGCATTTTTAAATCCTCATTTTCTCTGAAAAAGAAAATGTTAGGCACTTTAAACATGAACAGGTGTTGGATTTTGTCAAATGCTTTTTCAACATCTAAGGAGATGATCATGTAGGGTTTTTTTTGTTGTTGTTGTTGTTGTTCTGTATTTTCTTTCACTTTGTTTGTATAGTGGATTACACTGATGGATTTTCATATACTGAACCACCCCTGCATGCCTGGGATGAAGCCTACATGGTCATGGTAGATGATGTTTTTGAAATGTTCTTGGATTCGGTTCGCAAGTATTTTATTGAGTATTTTTACATCAATGTTCACAAGTGAGATTGGTCTAAAGTTATCTTTTTTAGTTGTGTTTTTGTGAAGTTTGGGTATCAAGGTTACTGTGGTTTCATAGAATGAGCTTGGTAATGTTCCTTCTGTTTCTATTTTGTAGAATAGTTCGAAGAGTATTGGTGTTAGCTCTTCTTTGAAGGTCTGGTAGAATTCTGCACTGATACCATCTGGCCCTGGGCTTTTTATTTATTTTTTGGAAGGGATACTTTTGATGACTGCTTCTATTTCCTTGGGGGATATAGTACTATTTAATTAGTTTACCTGATCTTAATTTTAATTAAAATAATAGTGATTACAAACACTATTTAAGTGTCAGTTATCTCTTTTACAAGAGACTTACAGAGCTAAGAAAGAAGAACATAGTGAGTATAGGGGGAATATGAAGAATGATAGGTGCTTCTCTGAAAATGTACATTTGTAATACACTACCATGCATAACAATTATGCACAGTGAAAAGTGAAATAATAAGTTTATTTTTAAAAAGATGTTAGGCACAATAGTTAGTGCTTGGCAAAGTTTTTAACAAAGGGCTTCATAGTGCTTGCATGAGAACCCCTTTGTTGGAAAGCAGTAAGGTAATACCATTTTCACACTGACCCAGTTTGGGTGTGCAGGAAGGAGAACACTCAAGCTGTTCACGTCTCTTCAGAACTCTGTGGGAGAGGAGTTTTTTGGGTTTTGTTTTAAGGAAATATGTAAAAGTAGCAGGAAGAATGGGGTTTGGCATCTAGACTATAATAGCAAAAGCAAAAATCTCAAAAGGCTCAAAAGGCGTATGGGAAAGAAGACATACCTAACAGCAGCTTTTAAGCCTCCATACGGAGAGTCAGCATGCCACAGGTGCACACCACAGGAGCGGGCCAGGGAAATTAAGAGGCTGACAGACGGTGATGAATGTTTGTCCGTAATGCATTCCACCGAAGGTGCCCTTCTGCATCTGGCATCTATCTTAGTGTGTGAGTTTTAGCTTACGCCTCCCAAGAACACAAAGAGACTCACAGAAGTAAAGAAATGATTAGACCTTCAATAAGCTAAATGTGGCAATGTTCGCAACTGTCAAGACACAATTAGGAGATGTGTGTAAGTAAGAAAAAAGAGATAGGCAGTCATTCATCACTACCGAATGCAAGATAGCTTCACCAAAGTCAACTAGTGTTGTTAAGATTAGTATTCTTTTTAATCTAAAATCTTTCAGCCTTTGTGGCTTAGAAGTTTAGCCCCAGACGATGAGAATCTGAGGCAAGGGGGTTATCATGGCTGTAACTTTCTGTCAAAACACCAACAAAATTTTTGTTGGTTTTTGTTTTGTTTTTTAGAGAAAGACTTTCTGTGTAACAGCTCTGGCTGTCCTAGAACTCACTCTGTAGTAGAGGCTTGACAGAGAAAAATCATAAGGCAATGGCAAATGGAGAAATTAGTAACTTCACACAAAATATTATAATAGACATAAGATGGACTATATTAACTTTACAGGTAGAAAATATTGTGTGAAATATTCATGAATTATGAAGTTATATTTCTAAGAATGAAAGGAAAATCAAACCTGTCTTTTTCTATTCTCTGCCTCTAATGGTCAAATAAAATTTAAAAATCATATGTGGACTGCTGATAATATTTAAATAGGTTATATCTTTTAAAAGAATTAAAAACCTAAGCATTTATGCTAAAAGATATTAAACACAGATTATTTACTAAAAATGCAGAAAGCATGAAAATTAATTTAATCTTTATAAGGAGAAAAAGAGAATTGTAATATCAAGAAAAAATGAAATTTGCAGGGGACTATAAGTCACACTTCTAAAAGGAAGTGCTTGGGATTGACAAATATTTTACAATAAAACATCTTGACTAAATAGGTCAGTATTTTTCCACTCTCATGACAAACTGGAACCACTTAGGGCCTTCATAATGTATCATCTTGCACTCTGTCAGGTAGAATCCACAATTTTTCTTCTCCAAGGCCGAATTCCAGCATGAGCTGGAGGCTTGCTCATGAGTGGAAACAATCCTTTGTCTTTCCAGCATGTGGGAATGAGGTTCACTCTTTGCTTCTCATCAAGTGAAAGATGCTTACCCTTTTGGTTTTCTGATACTGTCAGGGTATCACGGCGGCATGTCCATTAGCAGGAAAGCCCACTAACTGTTCTCCTGACCTTTAGTCTGTGTCAGCCATAGTCCGCTTTGGATACCTAGTCACTGAATGTCCACTGTTTCTACAGCAAACTGTACTCCCTGATATGTTCTGAAATCCAAGAGCTGTAATTGTGGGTTCCATCCTACTCCTGGTCATATATTTTCTGCCTAATCCTTCATCAAAGTAATGTAAAGTCCATACCCATCTTTCTACATTGTTCACTTCCTTCTCATAGCAAGTCGACTTTATGTAAATACATATATATATATATATATATATATATATATATATATATATGCATATGTATATAAACATATATTTATATTGTCTGAAATTCTCTTCTTTTAAACACAGAAAAGATAGTTTTCAGAGCCAAGATGTTTGTCAGAGGCATGGCTGAGAAGTTTTCCACCAGAGCATTGGGAACTTATTATTGACCTAACCCCTGTGGAAAGTGACTCCCCCTCTTGTACAAATGTCAATTGCCAATAACTCCTGAGTGACCATGGGAGCCCTTACTATTGCATGAACAACTTTGACTCTCTCTCTTGTATTTGTATTAAACATTCTTTCTTTATTTTTATTTATTACAATTTCTTCACTTTGTATCCCAGCTGTAGCCCACTCCCTCTGCCCCTCCCAAACCCAACTTCTCTCCCTCATCTTCTCCCATGCCCCTCCCCCAGGCCACTGATAGGGGAGGTCCTCCTCCCCTTCCCTCTGACTCTAGCCTGTCAGGTCTCATCAGGACTAGCTGCATTGTCTTCCTCTGTGGCCTGGTAAGGCTCCTCCCCGCTTAGGGAGAGGTGATCAAAGAGCCAGCACTTGAGTTCATGTCAGAGACAGTCCCTTACTAGGACACCAACTTGGACACTGAGCTGCCATAGCCTTCATCTGTGTAAGAGTTCTAGGTTATCTCCATGACTGGTCCTTGGTTGGGTATCAGTCTCCGAAAAGACCCCTGTGCCCAGAATCCTTAGTTCTATTGCTCTCCTTGCGAAGCTCGTATCCCCTCCAGATCTTACTATCTTCCCTTCTTTCATAAGATTCCCTGAACTCTCCCCAAAGTGTGGCTATGAGTCTCAGCATCTGCTTTATTATTTTATTATTATTATTATTGTTATTATTATTTATTCAATTAGTATCCTGGCTGTGGCTCCTCCCTCATCTCCTCCCAATCCCACCCTTCCTTCCTCTTCTCCCACTATGCTGCTCCCCAAATCCACTGATAGGGGAGGTCCACCAATCCTTCTATCTGACCGTAGCCTATCAGGTCTCAACAGGACTGGCTGCATTGTCTTCCTCTGTGGCCTGACAAGGCTGCACTCCACAGAGAGTGGTGATCAGCGAGCATGCCATTGAGTTCATGCCAGAAAAAGCTCCTGCTCCCTTACTAGGGACCCCACTGGAAGACTAAGTCTATGCGCTACATCTGAACAGGGGTTTTAGGTCCTCTCCATGCATTGTCCTTGGTTAGGCTATCATTCTCTTTAGGGCCCCCAGGGCTCAGTTTTTATGGCTCTGTTGGTCTCCTTTTAGAGCTCCTGTTCCCTTCAGGTCTTTCTATCTCCCACTTCTTTCATAATATTCCCTACACTGTAGCCAAAGTTTGGCTATGGGTCTCAGTGTCTGCTTTGATACCTCCATCAGTAGACTCTTTCAGAGGTTATCTGTGGTAGAGTCCTATCCTGTTCCCTGTCTTATCTTGATGTCTATCATGTTTGTCCTTCTGAATGAGTATCCAGAATCTTCCCCAGGGTCTTCCTTTTTTTTTTTTTTTTTAGCTTCTTTAGGAGTATAGATTTTAGTATGTTTATCTTATATTATACGGCTAATATCCACTTCTGAGTGAGTATATACCATGTGTGTCTTTCTGCTTCTGGGTTGCCTCACTCAGGATGATCTTTTCTAGTTCCCACCATTTGCCTGCAAATTTCAAGATTTCCTTGCTTTTAATTGCTGAGTAGTATTCCATTGTGCAAATGTACCACAATTTCTTTATCCATTCCTCCGTTGAGGGACATCTGGGTTGTTTCTAGATTCTGGCTATTATGACTAGAGCTGCTACGAACATGGTTGAACAAGTGTCTTTGTTGTATACCTAAGCATATTTTGGATATATGCCTAGGAGTGTTATAGCTGGATCTTGAGGAAGCACTATTCCTAGATGTCTGAGCAAGTGCCAGATTGATTTACAAAGCATCTGCTTTAATGTCCTGCAGGATAGTCTTTCAGAGGCCGTTTGTAGTAGGCTCCTGTTCTGTTCCCTGTTTTCTCCATCTTCCAATGTCTATCCATTGCCTTTCTCATTGAGGATTGGGCTTCTTACCCAGGGTCCTCCTTCTTGCTTAGCTTCTTTAGGTGTACAGATTTCAGCTTGATTATCCTATATTATGAGTCTAATTCCTTCTTAGACGTGAGGATATACCATGTGTGTCTTTCTGTATCTTGAATACCGCACTTAGGATGATCTTTTCTAGTTCCCACTATTTGCCTACAAATTTCATGATTTTCTTTGTTGTAATTGCTTAGTAGTATTTGATTGTGTAAATGTCCCACAATTTCTGAATGCATTCTTCAGTTGAGGGACATCTGGGTTCTTTCCAGATTCTGGCTATTATGAATAAAGCTGCTATGAACAAGGTTGAGCAAATGTCCTTGTGGACTTAAACATATTTTGGATAAATGCTTAGGAGTGGTATAGCTGGTTCTTGAGGAAGCACTATTCCTAATTGTCTGAGAAAGCTACAGATTGATTTCCAAAATGGCTGTACAAGTTTACATTCTCACTCAATGGAGGAGGGTTCTGCTTTCTCCACATCCTCTTTCATATGTATTGTCAGTTGAGTTTTTGATGTTAGCTATTCTGATGGGTGTAAGGTGGATTTGATTTTGATTTGCATTTCTCTGATGACTAAGGATGTTGAACATTTTTTAATTGTTTCTCTGTCATCTGATATTCCTCTATTGAGAATTCTCTGTTTAGCTCTGTACCCAATTTTTTAACTGGATTACTTGTTTTGCTATTGTTTAATTTCTTCAGTTCTTTATATATTCTGGATATTATCCCTCTGTGATATGTAGCGTTCGTGAAGATCCTTTCTCAGTCCGTAAGCTGTCGTTTTGTTCTGACAACAGTGTCCTTTGCTTTAAGCTTTTCAGTTTCATGAGGTCCCATTTATTGATTGTTGATCTTAGAGCCTGTGCTGTTGGTGTTCTGTTCAGGAAGTTGTTTCCTGTGCCAATGAGATCAAGGTTCTTCCCCACTTTTTCTTCTAACAGGTTTAGTTGTTTGGTTTTATGTTGAGGTCTTTGCTCCACTTGGACTTTAGTTCTGTGCAGGGTGATAAGTGTGGCTCTATTTGCACTTTTCTACGTGTAGACATCCTCTTAGACCAGCAGCATTAGCTGAAGATGCCGTCCTCTAGTTACGGTAGACAACTGAGAGTGCTGGAAAAGCCTGTGTTTTAGTGTCTCTGGGGCCTCCCTGATGAATAACTCACAAGAAGGCAGCCTGTGCCTGGCACTGGGGTTTTACTAATTTGTGTTCTTTGGGAACAGCATTGTTCAACTCTGTGGGGTACCTCTGTTCTTATTACTCTATTTATGCTTTGATTTCTATTAACTTACAAACTCATGCTATTTTATAATGTCTGTACACACACACACACACACACACACACACACACACACCCAAACACACATTGTAATATATTCCCACATAGTTTTTTCATGCCTAAGCCATTTGGGTTCAACCTTTGCCCCACTTCTTCCTTTCCCAGTCCCCACCGCCGCAGTACCTGCTTGAACCCTTCTGCCACCAGTACTTCCCTTGTTTTTTTTTTTCTATTTCTCTTTCTCATATATATTCCCCTTCAAGGTTTGTCTCTGATCAACTAGCGTACACATGTACTTTAAGTTAAACACATAAAACAAAAAAAAATCTAGGCACTACATATATCAAAGAACATTCTGCATTTGCTTTCTGAGTTTTCTCACTCAGTGTAGTTTCTTAAGTTACATCCACCATATGAATAGATGGGTGTTTAATGGTTTCCCTTTTTGTAGTAGTGAGGCGTATCCCATTGCACATATATATGCCATATTTTTAACCTATTTATTGGTTGATGAACATTTAGGCTGGTTCTTTTTCTTAGCTGTTATCAATAGAAAGCAATGAATATGAGTATGCAGGTGGCTCTGTAGCAGGCTATAACGTCCTTTTTGTATATTTGTCATTTCATATTTTCACTTCTATTTTCCTGCAAAACCACCACACCAGTTCCAGAGTTTCTGCACTAGTTTAATGTACCACAACAAGGACCTTTTGTTGTTGTTGTTGTTGTTACCACATTCATATCAAGGTTTGTTGTTCTTTGTATTCTTAGTAACCATTTTGACTAGAGTGAAATTAAATTTTGGCATTGTTTTATTTTGCATTTCCCTGGTCACTAAGGATATTATGACTTCACTACACATTCGTATACTCTTATAGTAAATGAGGTTATAGTTATTTCTGAGGAGCCTTCAATATGAATACAACATGATAAAGTAAAACTATGGGCCAAAATAATCACCATAAGCTTGAAGCCTTTCTTTTACTATATATTAGGTTTCTTGTGAAATTGCTAGAAAAGTGTAGATCTACAGCTAAGAAAAGAAGATGTATTCAAAGATCATATATATTGAGGTCTTCAGCATAAGGCATTGTCATTTTAACTTAATCTTTTGAAATATTTCTGTACAAAGAAATATAATCCCTAGGTAGAGAACTTTCATTTTTATTAATTGTGCAAGAAAAGAGTTCAGCCAGACTATAGAGTGCTGGAATCTTTTACCTTTCCATGTGTCAGGTTTCCTGTCTTGTTATCTCCCTCCCAATGAAGTCGATAAAATATAGATACTCAGCAGGCATCAGCCTTCTACAGCTAGCTATAAGTCATTCATCTGTTATTTTGTTCTCATGTAGGTTTTCTTACCTTTATGAATGTTTGCACTGTTCTCTATTTCTCATAAAGGGAAACATCTTCCACACCTCTGGTTCAACCACATCCCTCAACATAGTGTCTCCCAGAGAATTTGTTCCTATAGTTTGAAGACTGATGCAGAATCACAAGAGAAACATCATTTATTTCAAAATAGCTTCATCATTTAGGGGTCTTGCCCAGATTTGTTTTTCTGCCAATTAAAACAATGAAATCAGAAAATACCTCACATAGCATATAACAACAGATAACAAACATTACTAGAAATGAAGAAGCATGCACAGCAAGGCAAACACACACGCAAACACAGGGGGAGGGGGAGGAGACCCTGAGGAGCAGAGCTGGAACTCTTGAACTATAATGCATTTCTTTCCTGAGTAGGGAAATGAAGAATCAGGGCATTTGTCATCTTTATTGTCTAGCTGGATAGTTGTTCCCTACCTGTTTCTCTGTTGGGGATTTGTCCAGCTATTACTTTCTCATAACTATTGTCTGTTAGTTGATAGCTACAGTTCTATAAAGACTGTTTAATGCTCTATAGCTCCTGACAAAGGAACCTGAACAAAATTTTTGAGGTGCTTGTATGTTATCCATAGGACAAATGGAAATTACTGACCTATGCTTATATCTTGGCTAAAATTGTTCAAGGGTTTACTGTCATTAACTTCTCAATAGTTGTCACTGAACATTCCCCATACACCAACAAAGGATCAAACCAGGCCAATTATCACATCTATCACCCTGCCCCTGAGAGATGATGAGGAAAAAAAATACAAAAACAAAAACAACAATAGATATTTACTGAAATGTCTTCAGAGAATACCGTACAGGTACAAGACAGGAGTTGTCAGCATTGAAATAAAGTCATGCTAAGCATGGCAGTAGTTGACTGTTATTCCAGTGTTTTAGAAATGAAGCCTTAGGATCACAAATTTAAGACAGCCTAGATGTCAACATTAGACCTTGCTCTAACCAAACGGATGGAGTTGTTTGTCATAGCCCTTCCAAAAGTAAGTAAAGCCAAGAGATTATGTAAAACTGGTTCTTCAGGCTAACCTGTTAACCATAGTTCTTGCATTCTGTTTGTGGTATTTGTCTCAGACAATGGCATATTCCACCTCAAGACTGAGATACTAAAACAAAGAGCAAAAAAAAAAAAAAAATGTAGGAACATTTGTGGTTTCCTGTTAGGCTGCCACACTGTTGAGACTCTCCTTAGGAATCTCCTACTGGAAGAAAAATGTTTTAAGCCACAGTGGCATCCAGAAGAAGATTTTGTCTCCTGGAGAAAGATCTACAACTGGTCGGGTGACCTTGTGGGTGAGACTGACCTTGCAAAAGAGACTTGGAGCTGAGACAATGGCGGGCAGGAGACCACCCTACTGTTTACATGTTTATGTCTCTTGCTTTCCGTTTAAACCCTACTTTGATGACTGGATCCCTGAAAAAACCTAGGAGAGCCTACCGGATTTCTTTGTCCCTCAGCCCATTGCAGTCACATTGAATACATTTTCTTTTCTGACACATACTATATGTATATGTGTGTGGTGTATGTATGTACACATGCATGTGTATATAAGTTATATATAAGGTTATATATGTGAATATTTGTATGTGCACGCATTTATCATCTTTTTAAAAGAATATAAGTATACATATATGCTCTTTTATGCATATAAAACCTTTTTAAAAGAATTGGACACATTTCTTATTTCTTAACCTCCATATTTAACCTGGTTAGTTTTTTTCCTGAAAATAATATAATGTCATCACTATTTCTTAACAAATTGTCTATGGAAGGGAAAACACCATAATGAGGAAGTCCCTACAATGGCACCAAGATAATAAAATAAAGCCCTTCCAAATGGGCCTACTGTTTACATAATATATAAAAAGTTATTTAATTCTTAGCTCAAACTACTGTTATAGGAAACTAGGAGACGAAAGGCAACAGCAGAGACACTGGCTGGGCCAATTAGAGGTGATTAATTGCAAATGCAATATTGAAGTTCTATAATCAAACAGTGTTATTTGAAAATGTTTCATTAACTTTTCCAAAGAGAAAAACAAATGTAAAAACCATTTGCTTAACATCTACTTGCTCTTAGTTTTCTAGATACTGTAGATAGAAAATCTTCCAATGTTTTTTTTTTTTTTTCCAGAAAAGAAGAAAAAAGTGGTCAAAGATTTGAGGACATAATACATCATATTAAATTGTTTGTGTTCTTATCTCATCCTAATGTAGTGCACTAGACAAACTATGAGCCAGTTGGACTATTCTCCATGATATAATCTTGGACAAAAATGTTCCAGTTAAGATAGATGAAGAAAAATTACTTTCCCAAGTTTTCTCTCTGCAGCTAAAGTGCCCTCTGTGCGTTCTGTGGTACATGTCAAGAAAACTGTAACAATAATAGTATCTACGATGGTATGTCATAGTGAGCGCTGGCCATGCAGGATTATTCTATCTGTGAGGAAAGGCTGAGACTGGCCATTCTTAAATCTAGGAAAATGTCAGAGCATCAATTTATTGTAAACTTTACATTCGGTAGAACTTATGAAACAATATCCCTTTACCCAATGATAATTACTTAAGTTTGCAAATGAAGTAGTTTGCTTACCATAAAATTAATATATTTAAATAAGAAGTATGAAATTAGAAATCTTCTTTTATTACCTCAAACAGCCAGCATTATACCTTGAAAATTGTGAATGGTCTTGAAATCACAGAGCTTAGAGTCTCCTACCCTCCTAAACAGGTATTTTGCCATGTTTCAGTGTTTCATACTCACTCTAATCCCAACTTGTGCACAGGCCCTGCAGAAAACTAGCTTTGACTCTGCTGTTAGTGATATTTCTGAATGTGAATCAAATTGTCAACATGTAATTTTCAATTGTGGATAAATACCACCTAGAAACTCTTGTCGCCAAATGATAGGAAAAAACAAATTGAAGACATCCCTAAATGCCTCAGGCTAATGTGTTTATTTCCTAGACTCAAACAAGCAAGGAATTTTATTAGTTCAAACGCATTTTTCTCATGTGCCTTGGCTCAAGTCACAGAGGTCACAATTATCAGTGATGTCAGTAACAGGTAGCTTACTGGGTTTTGCTTTCTGAACTTCCACAGCTAAGTTATGTTAGAACATCATCTTGTTGGTATCATTTCATGGCATTACTATGAGTATTTAACTACTAAGTGTATTTTTAATTAAATTTTAAAACTGCTTCAGTAAGGGGAATTTGGAGCAAGGCTCTATTAAGTACTCTAGGCATTACCAGTACACATAGTTCAGTTATCTTAAGTTCATTCATAAATATGAAGAACAATCAGCTTAGGATCATTAACAGCAAACACACAAGCTGGTTTAAATAGTTTACCATTATTTAAATTTATGAAACTAGCTTATTTGAAGTTTTAAGTAATTATCACTGGACAAAGGGATGTTGTTTCATAAATTTTAATTAAGAAAGTGGCATCTTTCTCAAAACATGGAACTCCTTTAAAATTTCATACATTTGTGCTCTTTTGCTTCAGCCCATCTTGATTCCACTGTATCCACACCCCACGCTCAATCCAAAGAAACACCTTCTAACGTAGAACCCCAGCGGCCACACGGGATGACACTCAGAGAGGCAGTTTCACTATCCTTTCTGTCCTCTCTAGGATCTCTCCAGCTCTTTCTCGGTCCTGTGGGAGCCCCTGCCCCCCCATCGTCTGCTCCCTGGGAAGCCTAGCTCTTTCTTGGAGACCTTCTCAGCCTTCTCACTGTGCTCCATCACCATTCTTTTGAGTCTCTTTGTCATGGTCCCCAAAAACACTTTTTATCAGGAGGTGGGATGCAGATAAGAGTTCCTCACTATCCCTTCTGTCCTTCATGCTCTGTAGAGGCTTGACCCTAGTCCTGTAAATATTGCTTGTTGTAACCCCTCCTCCCACCTCCATTCTATTCACTGGGGATACTAACTCTTGGTATGGAATCATATCTCCCCTGGCTTTTTCATCCTGTCTTTCCAGACTTATCCTTTGCCCTGCTGCTGGCTGTTTCTAGAAGCCCATGCTGCCACCACATTTCAACTACCCAGGAACTCTGCTGAAAGGTATCAGCAGGATTCTTCAGCTCATCTTCAACCTTCCTTCCAATCTTCTTTCTATCATCAACCCATGTGCAGAGCATTCTCTAACAAGAATGCCACAGCCACCACAATTGCCTAGCTAGGATCCAAAGAGAGAAAGAGCCAGAAAAGAATGAAGTACCTACCTAACTAAGACCACACCAGGTACTAATAGGAAAAACAACAACAAAATCAAATATTACAGTAAGTCTTGCTCCATGAAATGCAACCTGTAAGTGTAACTTTGAAAATACAAAAGTATCTTTACTTTGCCAGGTGTGATTGTCATCTCTGAGGCTTTCTGCCTCCGTCTGTTCACCTAGACCTAGTCCTGGAAGCTTCTAGCTTCTGAAAAAAATCTACTCTAGGCTTAGAATGTTTTCATCCTCTGAGACTTACTACTGAATAAGCTCACCCTTTCTAGCTCTTTCTGAACTCTGGCTGACTGGTTCAACTCAGCTGTTCTGGCCCAAAAACATTTGAAAGCTAACTGAATCAAACTGGTCTTTCTCAGGTTCTGTCTGAGTTGCTCTGCTTGGCATCAAACTAACTCTAGCAATCGGTTCTAATATCCTGGCTCTTTCACATTCTCTCTCATTGTGTATTCACCTGCATCTACCTTGTTCTCTCTTCAACCTGTTTCTGGAAAAATCTCCCAGTAAAACTGCTTCCTTTCTCTCTCTCCCTCTGTACTGCTATATCTTAAGTCACCTCTCTTTCCCATCTCTGATTCATTCTATCAAATCTTTCTCTGATTCATCACTTTCTCTTCTATTCGATTAAACATTACTTTCAAACATGGCTGCTTCCTTCTACAAACTAACTTTACCTTTACTGTTTGGGACCAAAGTTGTGTCCTAAGGACATAGCTGCATTTCAGCAGGATCACAGAGACCTAGAAGGTCTTTGTGCGTATCAGAAAAGCCATGTTGCTGGAATAAAATTCTTCTACATCTTCCTCTTCCTGTTTAAGCTAAATACTTCACAGTTTAAGTATTATATTAAAAACAATTATCAGTTCCCAAACTGAACAGTTCAAATATCCTTATGAAGATCCGTTGATGTTATGATTCTTCATAACTGCAGTACATTTCAGCATCAAGGCTTTCCAGTCTCCCGTTCTGGTGAACTACCTGCCCTTCTTCAGCTGGTTTTTTGAAGTGTCTTCATGCATGGAGAATCAGCTTTCTGTGTGGTCTGTATTGCTGCATTTCTGCATCTTTTCCTTGACTCCTACCTTTCATGTGGAAGCTTCCCTTATTTGGATCAGATCTTTATCAATTTTGATGGAACCCATCGCCTTTCATCACCCGTGGAAATATAGGCAAAATCTACCCAATGTAAATATTCCCTGGCTTTCATTCTCATGTTGAAACATCTTTAAAATATATAGGTTGATCTAATTTTTTTTTTAAACCCAATGGCTTTCAGCAGCTGTTATTCCTGTCTTGTGGACATTCAAAAATTGTTAAGTTGAAAAGGCATTATTTAATCTACTTCTGGGAGTTCTTATTCTTTCCTTCTGTTTATCAAGGTACAATTAGATCCTTATGAATCCACACATAAACTGGAAACTTGAGCACTTTTCTTCCATGGCCAGCTCCATACCAGCCACCCTGGTTTCTTATACATTTAGACACAGAGAAAAAAAATCTAGTGATATTACATAAGCTTTCAATATGTAGTGTAAGCTAAAAGAGGTATTCATTGTCTGAGTCCCCATTGTTGTAGTAGATCACTGCCACCATAGGTTATGGCTATATCTGCATCATAGGCCTTTAGTCTTCCTATTTGACCTTCTTATACTTTGTTTTACTAGGAATAATGTCCCAATCCCTACAAAATGTGTATATACCTCCTGTAGGGATCAATGAGGACTCCAGGATTCTCTTGAAATGATAGTTACATCAGCCCGTGTCATCAATAAAACTTCAGTTTCAATACAATTGAAACAGTTTACCAAAAACAAACAAACAAACAAAACTGTCTTCCAGTCCTTCCAAATCTCCATGCACTTTCAGTTGGAGCTGCTTTGCTTTGGACATATGGAAGCAGTAAAAACTGGGCAATCCTGTCTCTACCTTAAAACACTTATTTTCTTTCTTTCTTTCTTTCACCCTTCCTCCCTTCCTTCCTTCCTTCTTTTCTTCTTTCCTCCCCCTGCCCTGAGAAAGAGTTTCTCTATGTATCCTCAGCTATCCTGGACTCACTTTGTGGAAAAAACTGGCCTCAAACTCACAGTGATCTGCCTGCTTCTGCTTCCCTGAGTGCTGGGATTAAAGGCATGTGCCACTATGCCCAGCTTACATATTTTTCTTTATGTAAACCATAATCTCAGTCTTACCCTTGAGTCTTCATCTATAATTCCTGGATGCACAATATATCCTTGAGAGGTTATGCTACTTCTTCCTAAAACCATTCATACTGTTTGGGAGGGGGCAAAGGTCCATGAACTCCAGTGGGTATTTTATTGCATTGAATTTTTAGAGGTAGTGTGAGATCCTTAATCATGTCTAAATCTAGGGCAGTGCTTTCTTCTATAGCATGCATTAGATCTCCAATAACTACTTTAGTTTTCTCTGGTTCTCTGTGTCAGCAGACAGGAAATACCTGGCTCATGTTGTTTGCTGCTAGGGTGTGAGTTAACTCCTGTAGGGAGTTTCTGTGGGTGTGGGATTACTTCTGATCACTCTTGCTGATCTTCATTCATTAGTCCAATGTCTATCCTTACCATACCTTCTACAAATTCCTGAAGGCTGAGGTCTTCTAGAGAAGTCTCTAGGAACTCTTGTCTATAATCCCTTTTCAAATGACCACAGCAGCCATATTGCTGGATTAAAATTCATCTACAGGAACCCATAGATAGACATAGATAGATAGATAGATAGATAGATAGATAGATAGATAGATAGATAGATAGATAGATAAATAGGCCAGGAGCTTAGGAAACGCCAATAATTACTGTGAGAAAAAGAGAAATAAAATGATTCCTAATGACACTGATATACTCACAGATTAGTGCATTATTCAGCCATCATCAAAGAAGTTCTTTCCTGCAGCAGATGGGAACAAATACTATGACCCATAACCAGGCAATATGTACAGTGTGAGATCTTAGAACACTCAGCCTTAAAGGGATTTATCTATCAAATCCTTCCCCCTAAGGCTCAGGGAACCCTGCAGAAAAGGAAAATAAAGCGTGAAAAAGCCACAGAGTATGGAGGACACCAAGAAAACAATACCTTTAAACACAACAGGACCAAAGCACATAATGAACACATGGAGACCTAGGTAGCAGGCATAGAACTTGCATTGGTCTGCACCAGATGGAAGCTTGGATCTGAAAGAAATAAACAACATCCCCCACCTAGATAAAATAGTCTGAAATAATATGAAAATAACTCCTTTCCGTAAAAGAAAAACATAACACTTACACATCAGTAGTATTCATAAATACAATGACAGAGAAATACTGGAAATATTACTTTTCACAGTTCTGTAGGCAAGGAAAATCTTGGAATATTTCTAAAAAAACAACTGAAAAAAACATGTATAATAAAATCTTTAATACATTAATAGAATAAATTAAAGAACATATCAGAAGATGGAAAGATCTCCTCTGTATATTGGTTAAAATAATACGGAAAAAAAATGGCCATCCTAACAAAAGCAATCTACAGATCCTATGATAATTCTAGTAGACTTCTTCACAGAAATAAAAACAGTAACAATTTTCAGTTGTACATTGAAACACAAAAACCCCAGAATAGCTAAAACAATCCTGAATAACCAAAGACTTGATGGACATATCACCAGTCCTGTTTTAAACTGGTAACTCAGAGCTACAGTCATAAAAAAGAACCTGCTATTGGCATAAAACAGACATGGTGACCAATGGAACCAAACACCTGGAAGCTGACAGAAGAGAGAGGAAGAAAGACTGAAAATCAATGGCACAGGAAAAGGCTTTCTGAATATGATATTAATAACAGAGGCACCAAAGAACAACACATAATAAACAGAATTTCATGAAACTGCAGTTTTGTTTTTTTTTTTTTTTTTTTTTCAGCAAAGGACACTGTAATTCTGGAAAAGTAGCAAGCTACCACATGAGAAAAACTTCTTACCATTTATACATCTGATATAGAGCTAATATCTAAAGCATATAAATGTTTTTAAATTGTCATCAATAAATCAAATGAACCAACTAAAATCGGGATACGGAATTAAGTAGTAGTCTCAAAAAGAAAACAAATTGGCTTAACAAAATGTTCAATATTATTAGTCATCAAAGAAATAAAAATCAAATCTACTTTGAGATTTCAAGTTACACCTGTCACAATTGATAAGATCAATAAAACAAATGTCAGGTCATTCTGGTGAGGATGCAGGGAAATGGGAAGACTTATTCTTTGCTGGTGGAAATGTAAACTTGTACAGCCACTGTGGAAATCAGTGTGGCAGTTCCTCATGCTGATGGGAATTGATCTACCTCAAGATCCAACTGTAGTATCCTTGGGCTCATACTCAAAAACCTCTAAATCCTACTATACAGAAATTCTTTCATCCATGTTCACCGCTTCCTTATTCATAACAGCCAGAATTGCAAACATCATAAATGTTTATTCACTGATGAATAGGTAATGAAAATGTGGTACATTTACACAATATTATACTATTCACTTATTAAAAACAAAACAAACCAAAAAACAATGACTGAAGTTAGAAAAAAAAATGATATCGAGTGAAGTAACCCAGACTCAAAAAGCCAAATACTGTATGTTTTCTCTTATATATGGATGTCAGATTTGAATAGGCCTGCTATACTCTGGGTAAACACAGAGGTTAGATAGCAGATATTAGGAAGGCAGGGCTTTCCAGGAGGAGAAGGTGAATGCATTGTTATGGAGAGACAGAGGGGTTACTATAGTGTTAGGAGGATGGCTAATATCCGCTGAAACACTATTGGAGTGAAAGATCCCCGGAGGGTATCTTTCGTCTGAGAGACCCCTGCCCAA
>NW_026596962.1:4469445-4545762 GCF_907164565.1 Psammomys obesus | reverse complement strand
ATCTGGCCTTCAGAGTTTTACAAAACAGTGGTGTCTCACAAAATGGCATTAGCTATGCTTAACTCAGGGTGAGGCTGGATCTGGATCTTTCAGGAGAAAATTTCTCTTTTCTTTGAAAGTGGATACAAGTTCCAGATATCCTCTTGATCAGAAGTGAGAGCAAATGTCCACTTCCTCATCTAAATGTCAGCTAAATTTTTTCTGACTTGAACTTGTGCAGGCTGCCATGTTCTGAGTTTGTAAGTGACTCAGATTCATTGTGTCTAGAAGACACTGTTTCCTTGGAGGTCCATGCATAAGAGTCAACACAAAACAAATTCATCAGTGTCCTCATAGACTTTTCCTCTCATTTTGAACTATTTGGATATTTTGTGCCTTATTCATCATTTTTTTTCTATATTTTGATTTCTATTCTGTGTTTTTCTGAGGTTTTTTTTTTTTTTTTTTTTTTTTACAATCTGTTTCTTGTTTTGTCTGGGGTGAGTGTGTATGTGTGATGTTTCAGGAGAGAGGTAGGAGACAGAGAGAGGTGGAGAAGGAGGAGGCATGGAATTAAGTACAGGGGATGTGGGAATGATATAGGAAGAGTTGGGAAAGGTAAAGCTGTGATCAAAATATAATATAGAAGTTATTTTCAACTAAGGAAAAAAAAAGAAGACTGAAAAAGAACTGTAGATTTGATCAGCAGGTTATCTCAAGCAGCTTTTCATTCAGGGTTTTTTTATGTTTGGAAATTGAAAAATTAACTTTTATTCTCCTGTTTCAATTGTTGTTTAGGAAGCTTACTGCCTCTGTCTACTAATCTAGGCCTAGTCCTGGAAGCTTCTGCTCTCCACACAAACTCCACCAATTTTTTTCTAATCTCTGGCTTCTTCTCATTCTCTGGATCATTCTGTCTTCATCTTAGTTGTTTCTCTGCAACTTGTTTCTCTGTTACTCTCTCTCTCTCTCTCTCTCTCTCTCTCTCTCTCTGTATTGCCTTTTAAGTAGCTTCCTTGTCCTCTCTCTTCTCCTAAAAGTTGGGTGCATCCTATTCTGTTAATTTTTTCTCTGATTTGTCATTTTTTCTGCCACACTTTCAAATATGGGTGCTTCCTTCTATAAACTATCTTTACCTTCATTGCTTGGGATTAAAGGTGTATACCACAATGCCTGAACATAAGAGCTTCTTTACCTGAAACTTACTCTAAACCAAGCTGGCCTTGAACTCAGATATGCTTGCCTCTGTCTTCTGGATTAAAGGTGTGTTTGTATTATAGCCAGATCACACAGATGTAGGTCTTTGGATGTGATCTCTTGTCAGAGCAGCCATGTTCTGAATTAAAATTCCTCTACAAGAAATCACAAAGAATTATACAGGAATAACACATGGTTGCAGACTGTCCCACACACCAACTCTGAGGTCAGCAATCATTTTATTAAATTAATTTCTCTAAGTTCTGAAAAAATAAAAGATCATTGAGGTCCAGGTGATATCTGTGTCTATTTGTGGCTCTAGTTTCTAGGTCCATCCACAGTATTTTAGGATCATTTTCACTTTTCTCAGCATTTTCCTTCCCAGATTACTACCAAAGTGCATTGGGGAAACAGTTGTTGGTCTGTAAAATTGAGCCTTGAATTTTAAAATATGCTAAGTACCATAGTTAACTCTGTATTATTGTGATAAAATACCATGTCCAAAACAAATAACAGAAGAAATGCTTTGTTTGGGGGGTTATGGTTTCTGAGGGTTAAAGCCTCTGACGAGCCTGGCAGGGAGCAGAGGTCTGGTGCAGGAGCAGCAGCTGAGAGCAGACACTGTAATGCACATTCACAGCAGCAATGGCACAGATCTTCAAACCTCAAATATTGCCCCCCAGTGACATACTTTTCACAAATCCAGACCTTCTAATCCTTCCTGCACAGTTCCACCAGCCAGGGACCAAATATTCAAACCTATCCTGTTCGAATTGCCACAGCAAATCAATTCTATGGACTCATTTCTCAACTAAGAAAGATACAGTGTTTATAGTGACAGCACACAAATGTGTGTCTAGCTTATATCCTTATATATGTATCAACAGGATGTACACGTTTTATATCCTTATATATGTATCGACAGGATGTACACATTTTATATCCTTATATATGTACCAACAGGATGTACACATTTTAAAGCCTTATATATGTATCAACAGGATGTACACATTTTAAAGCCTTTAAATTTCCATGTGATCCTGATCCCATTCATTCAATAAAACAATTTTAGTTAACATTACAACCCTAATGTATGAAGCAATTACTATGGGGTTTGGTATTCTAACATTTTTAATTTTAACCACATACTGAAAGGGTTAGACTAACTTTGTAACCCGTATGTCTTCCAAAGCCTATAGTTTTGAGTTTTAGGTTCAAGATAAAGCCTCTTAGTACCTTTCCAGAGAATGGAGAAATGTGACCCTATCTGTGAGGACAGATATAAAAAAGCAAGCAAGCAATGACCTTCACTCAGCAAAAGAAGGACCAGACCCTTGTCTTCAAGATGATGTTTCTTAGTAACCAACCCAGACGGCTCCAATTCTTCTTCTGAGTAGCTCCTGACCTCCAGCCAAGAGCCCGCAGCCCTAATCTTCAAGGATGAGCTAACCACCCCCACCTTCAATTGCAGCTGCATCCACACTTGGCAGGACTGGCCAAGCTTGAGCACCTAAGACTAACCAATTATCTTACTTTATAACTTCCTCATCCAATCCTAAATTGCCAAAACTGCAACTTCAAATTTCCCGAAATTTTTCTTTTAAAAATCTAAAGTCTTTGTCTCCCGGTGCCACTCTTTGCTGACCGGCAGGGGTGACCCCATTGCAGAATGGTTAAATTAAACCTCTTGCTTTTGCAACAAGTCGTGGTCTGTGAGAGTTTCTGGGAAGGGTGTGATCTTAAACTCTGAGCTGTGAGACTTCAGGTCTTACAATACTTGCAAGAGAAGAAATACTGCCATTTTATATGAAGAAAGTCCAAGCTCAGAAAGTTTCAATTAGCTCCAGCTGTTAGAAGTGGGATTGGAATATTAATGTAATTGCAAATGTGGTGGTGTGTGTCTGCTCATGTCTGCTTGGGTTACAGCTCAATCTCTACTCACATGACAGAGCGAGGGCTCAGTCACGTATGCTACATTATGCCAATTTTATGTTGCTGTGATAAAATGTCCTGAAAAGGAGAGGTTCAAAGAGAAAGGGTTTATTTGAGCTTATAGTTCAGGTAGTCAGGACACCGGCCCACAGGATGCTGCTGCTTACAGGACACTGCTGCCCATATTAAGGCTGGTGTACCCAACAGAATGAACTGGACAAGAATCCCTCACAGGCCTGCTCAGAGGGCTGCTTCCCAGGTGAGTCTAGGTTTTTCCAGTTTGACAGTCAGTGGTACCCACCACACATGCTCCTCAGCCATGAGCAGTGAGTCCCACAAGGTCAGGCTTCCTTCTTCCTTTTCCTCCTCACTCAGAGCTGTGTAGATTTCCCAAGTGAATTGTGTGGCTCTCACAATTGTGGTTGAATTATTGGTTTTAACAACAATGTGTGATTCAATATGTATTTTCCCCACTAATATTTGTTGATTGATGTTCAACAAAGTTAGTAATTTTCAAAAGTTATAAAATTAAAATCTAAGAACATTCATTAAGGAAACCAGGTTGAAGATAAACTTAAAGCATAGGGAAGGAGGTGGGGTGGGAGGAACTGGGAAGCGAAAGAAAATGATTAGACTATTTTGCACAGAAAAAAACAAACAAACAAACAAACAGGAAGAACTGGGGGGCAATATTAGGCCATATTGCACAAAAACAAAATTTTAAACAGGCAATACAACAATTAGACCTTACTCATTAGCAGGGCACCCTGGAAATAAAACCTTAGACACCTCTTTCACCTCTTAATAGAATATTTATAATACTTTCTTATGATGACTTATATATTATACTCTAAAATAAATGCCACAGAATAACAAAACGGTATGTTAATTTCAATGCCTTGATGTCTGTCACTAGTTGTAGTTTTGTTGATAATTAAATCCCCTTCCTAACAATTAATGAATCTCAAAAGACTGTATTTTCCTCATCAGTACAAATTGCCCTAAGCCAAAGTAGTAAAAACATCTTAAAAATCAAAACAAAATTGCATCATTTAATTAAACTAATTGTAAAGATTTTAACACTTCTTCTGAGAGTAATTAATACTTTATATCATGAAAAAATATGAAAGCAAAAGACATTTAACAATTTAAATATTGGAGTTTGACTTGGTCAACATCTTGAGTGTGGTATAATTAATTGTCAAAATTAAATATCCCAAATTTTTTCTCTCTAGATAGTCAAATCCACATAGAATGGAAACATTACTAGGAGATAAAACATTAGCGATATATATTTACTATTGATGTGTTAATTCTATTTTCTCACTAAGAACATAAAGATAGAATTACAATACATTAAGTGGCAAACAATGACGTGTGTAATGTGGAAACGACATTTGTCTTTCAGGAGTTGTGTCGATATCCTAGATTTCCTAGACTCTGGCTATCAGGTAACATAGTATGCAGTGACTTAGCCTGAAGGAAGAGTAGGGTGCATAGGAAAGGCGTGACCCGAATCCCAAAGTGACCAGGTCACTATTCACAACAGCATGTGAATGCTCTGTAATTTTGTTTCTTTGCCACTTTGTCACTTTGGTCCTATGTTTTATTTGACTATTAAGCCATTGCAGATGGTTTCATGACCTCAGATGCATGTAATGAGATTTCTCTAAAATGATGCTAATTAATCTTCACTGCCTACACTTTCTGAACTCACATCCTTTATTTTAGTCAGCCTCCATAAGTTTGTCTCTCTTCTTTACCTTGATGAAGCCTATGTTGGTTCACTATGTCCATTCCCTGTTTATTCCTCTAATGACTAACTATGTCTGTATCTTTTAATTGTTTTTCTGTTTGTCTCTCATGCACATGCATCTAAATTATGTTTCTCATTATTATGACAAAATACCCCATTAGAGAAACTTAGGAAGAAAGTGTTTCTTTTGACTCACAATTTGATGCCAAAGCCCATAACAGAGTGGAAGTCGGGTCAGCAGAGGCTCAAAGCAACTGATCACCCTCAGCTCCCACAGCATGGAACAGAGAAATACAGGCAGGGCTTGGCTCAATTTCTCCTTTGAAGTCATTCCCCGACTCAGCCCATGGGCCTGTGCTGTAGAGATTAAGAGATAGTCTTTCATCTTAGCAAGACTGCATAAAGTACAGATATGAATGGCAACTAGTGCTGAAGTGGATGTGACGAAAGAGGAACGCCTGGTCACTGCTGGTGGGTGCAAGTGTGCAGCTAGTGTGAGAACCAGCATGGAGCGTCCTCTAAGGATGCAGAAGGAGCTCTGTTACACGGTGTTGTAAAATACCTAAAGGATTTACGTTTCTCTCCATTGAGTTTGATGTTGGCTATAGGCTTGCTGTATATTGCCTTTACTATGTTTAAGTATGTGCCTTGTATCCCTGATCTCTCCAAGACTTTAAACATGAATGGGTGTTGGATTTTGTCAAATGCTTTTTCTGCATCTAAGGAGATGATCATGTGGTTATTCTCCTTCAGTTTGTTTATGTGGTGGATTACATTGATGGATTTCCGTATGTTGAACCACCCTTGCATGCCTGGGATGAAGCCTACTTGGTCGTGGTGGATGATATCTTTGATGTGTTCTTGGATTCGGTTTGCAAGTATTTTATTGAGTATTTTTGTGTCAATGTTCGTAAGAGAGATAGGTCTGAAGTTCTCTTTTTTGGAAAGGGGCAGGGTGGAGATGAGGGAGGGAGGGTGGGCGTGGGAGGGAATGAGGGAGCAGGATACAACTGGGATACAGAGTTAATAAAATGTAACTGATAAGAAAAAAATAAAAATAAATACCTAAAGGAATGTATGTTCTCGTACTGTGAGACCAGCTCCTTCATCCTTGTTGCTGTTCTAGTCATTACAGCTAGGAAAGGGAGGCAGCTTAAGTGTGCATAAACTGAGCGAGGGCTGAATTTGCACAATACAGTGTTATGGGGTTCTTTAAAAACTAAGTTATGAAATTCACAGAGAGTGGGTGGAGATGGAAACAATCATTTTGAGCATGAAATCCGTGCCAAGGAAAACAAACTTTATAGGTTTTCTCTCATTTGTGGTGTCAGTTTTGAATCAGTAGACACGTGTGTTCCATTGGGAAAACCAAGAAATGTTAGAAAATTAGCAAGGGGCTATAAGCGTGAGGAATTTCAAGGAGAGACAGATAGAATGCAGGAGTGTAAATGTTTAATTGGGGATAATACCACAGGAATGGTTAAGCGGTGGATGGAATGGGAGAGCAAGGTGGATTAGGGAACATGGGAACTATAAATGACACTAGAGACATTTCAAAAATGACATTTAGGAATTTACCGATCTGGAAACTTCCTAACATAAAAACATATCTATTAAAAGAGCTGAAGTGGAGTTATGCTGCAATGAAGCCACAATGCCCTACAAGACATTATGGTAAAACAAACAAATGTTCAGCTCAGAAATGGTTACCTCTTTTGAAGTTATTGGCAAATGGGTTCTTAGAGACTCCTCTAACATTATAAGATATTGCTAATGCTATTGGTTAACTTCATTGTAAGAGCCTATTGCTGAACACACCACACATTCAAGTCACAGAACACAGAGAACTCAAGCTGATAGCGCCAGGAAGTTTTAGTTCTATTGACTAACTGTTATAATACTGGGAAGTGATACACTCGATACTGGGAAGGAAAGTCAATCGCCAATCCTTGCCCTTCTTGAACCCTGTGAGCTTCAACCTAGCAAGACTTGCCCGCTGGTACAGTGGTGGCAAAACTATCATGGGGACATTTAACCAATATATGACTGGAGTTAAGGCCCAATCCACAAGTTGAAACCCATATCAGAGCCAAGAACCTACAGCTGAGTGTGTCAGAGGCACTAGGGCAGAGGCTGCTACTATTCTGAGAAGTAGTAAACTGACTCCCAATGACGTCTGTTTCTTTCTATATATTTATTTATTTATTTATTTATTTATTTATTTATTTCACTTTTTTTATTTTATTTTTTTCTTATCAGTTACATTTTATTAACTCTGTACCCCAGCCGTGTCCCGATCCCTCATTCCCTCCCAGTCCCTCCCTCCCTCCCTCATAACCACAGGTTACTGCTGCTACAAACCCTCCTCAGAGAAGCTTCATTCTGTCATCAATACAGAAAACTACAGCCAGTAAAGGTACTGGGGGAGTAAGGCTGAGGAATTCTCAACCCTAAATATGACAGACCTGCGATGGCTCAGGGATCTTTGCACGAGAAGGGCTGGAAAGATTGTCAGAAGCGAAAGCAGCGGATCTCTACGCGAAACCGTCTTTTCTGGACACAGCAGACAAGTTGCTAATATGAATTCACAGGAGTTGAGAGAGCACACAGGGCCAGAACAAGGCGTATAAAATCCACTGGGATGAGGAGGAGAGGTGGGCGTATAATCCAGCTCCTATCTAAGAAGCTATTGGCAACTGATAGCCCCTGGAGAGGGGGTCAGTTTTCCTTAATTGCGTCGTTCCTGACGGGTTGATAACTTCAGTGAAGGCCACACAGCGAAGAGTATAATTTGACTTGATGGATTGGAAAAGAACAGTTTGATGGACAGAGAAAGGAGTTAATCTTGGAGGGCTAGAGAGAGTGGTGAATGCACTAAAAATACATTTACAAAATTTTCAAGAAAACAAAAAAAGAGAGAGAAAAAAATCATCTATGGAAACACACACAGTAATGTGCCCAGAAGTACATTGTTGAAGTGTCTTCAAATCTATATACGCAAACAATGATTTTTTTTTTCTCCAAACTTATTCTTAAGGGTGGGCTGCATGCTCAGAAGTAAACAGCCAACAGAAAAGAAATTCAGCAGCATCTTTGGATATTCCTTGTCTACTAGTGTCATGTCTAGCCTTTGGAAGTTTTGTTTTGTTTTTGACTTAACTTTGTCTTTTTCGCTTTATTTTATCTATATTTTCCTCTCTTCTTACCCTGCAGGTCCTTTTGTTAGATATTATGGCTTCCAGCTTAGAGTTTTTATGGGATTCCTGACGATATGATCGAGGGGGTCTCTGCATCTCTTTATTAGGCTCTATTCATTCTGTTCCTTTTGTCCTATTCTAAGATGTTAGTTTTTATTTTATTTTAATTTTAACCCTTAGAATCCTGCAATGTATTTGTTTTCTAATGTGAAAAAGAAATAGGGTAGATGCAGGTTGGGGGGAGATGGGAAGGAACTGGCAGGAGTAGAGAGAAGAGAAACTGTTCAGAATGTATTATATGAGAAAAAAATCTATTTTCAATAAAAGTAAAAAGGAAAATATTTTTAAAAATAATAGGAAGAAAATGAAAGTCATCCGTGGCATCATCTTATCTGGTCTTCTTCCTAGCCCACTTATCCAGCTTAAACTTTTGACTCTCAAATTTTATTTTATCCTTAATTCCTTTGTTTTAGGCTCCAGGTAATCTAAGACAAATCCAATTTTACAGATGAAAAATAACTTGTCAGTTTTTATAATCTCTACCACGAGACTTGTTTTCCATATTCCACATTGTGTTCCTCAGCATCTTCCTGAGTTTGTTGAACACAAAACTTATACACGTGGTTTGGTTCTGTACCACACCAATGACTAGCTTTCTCTGTATCTGTTAGAATATTTTTCTCATCATATTCTACCAAACTAGAAATGTTAAGAAGCTCCACACATTTACAGATGATATCTCACCATTACATTTCTTTTCATGATTTACGACATCCCAATCACATATACAAGGTCAAGGCTTAGACTGTAATGTCCCTATATGAAACACAGGTGCAGGTGTGGCAGATTCAAAGGATACCTTTATGAGTGCCAGAAATCATTCCTAGTAATAAGACTGAATATAATGATTTCCCTGGGAGGCTTAGCTGAACCTTAAGCCCTCTGAAGGGTTTATACACAATAGAACGCTATTACGTCTCCTACTCTATGCTTCAGAATGCTTTCTGTTGTCTTCAGTTGGATCCGGTTTAGCAGACTCTGAAACAGACTTCTGCTGGCAAGTCACCGTCTGTGCTTGGAATAACAGAGTAGTGGCCTCAGCCTGTTTTCTCTGAGACCTCAAATGGATTATCACATTTGAAAAGCACCTTCACTTGTTCTCTTAACTATGAATTTCTCATCTTTTCCATCTGTGCAGTCTCCCTTTTTTCCCATATCTTTCATACTCTGCCATTGTGCATGACATAGACCATGCAATCAATATTGATAATGCCTCACTCATTCTATTCATGTGTTCACATCATGCTCACAATTGCATCCTAACCCTTTGGCCAGTCCCAGAATACTCCATAAGTTGAGGACTGAACATATTTCTGTTTCTGGCAAATACTGTCTTGTTTTCTGTTCTCCATGGATTCGAAGTGTCATGATTCAGAAACTTCACAGTTCAGCTTCTTCTGCCTGAAACATTCTCAATGGATTCTAGGTGTGCAACTTTTCATCATTTCTAATTGTTCGTCTGAGTTTGTAGCTGCCTTATTTAGACAGCAACCTTTCACTGTCATCCTACTCTGCCTGCTATTCTTCATCTGGCACTAAAGGCAAATTCATGTGTGTGCATTTGCTTATCTGTTCATCCTCTCTCATTCTCAGTGGGGATGTGAGCACCACCACACCGGGCACTTGTCTGTCTCCATCACACAGAGCATTATGCAGCACGCAGAGAGATTTCAATGATGACTTCTTGAATAAATTAGTCAAAAAAGTGAATGTGAGATGGTAATTTTTAGTGGTTCAAGTAAGAGTAAATAAAATTAATTCCCATAGCAAAAACCAATATAAACTGTTCTTGTAGTTGGTAAATAGTATCTAAAATGCACTGAATATTAATTTTAATTGTTAACTTTATTCCTACATATTACACTGTAAAGTAATATTTTTGAGCTGATTCACAAGTCATTGAGGTGGCTTTTATGTGGTCAAAAAAGTGAAATAAGAAACAAAGTCTGTGACATTTAGGCTCCAGGCAGCTAAAAGAACTTTTAAACCTCCCTGCCACAAAGGGAGCAGAGCGTGGACTGAGGCGGCACAAGGCATCTTGGAAGCAAAAGGAAATAGACGTGGTGTTACTCTGCTGTAGGGCGACAAATGATGAATGTACCTGACCTCTGAAGCCCAGATGTTACAACGGTTCCTGGCACGTGGGAATCTGCTGCGTCTGCCGCAGCGGACAAGTGTTGTATCTATCAGTGTTCGTGAAGTGTGACTCCTTCCTTTATCCGGGGAGCTGTGGCAACTTCTTTACATTTCCACTTTCGTATACACTGTTCCTTGCAAATCACAATTCCAACATGCTGCAACGTTGACTGTATTCAACACATGTCAAAGTTTCTTCTTATACTATTTTATCTGTTTTTTCTATTTTCTGTATATTTCTATATCTTGATTAATGAAGACAATTCTGTAGTAAAACTGAGAATACAATCATCCCTAGAGATCCAGAGATTTGGGGTTTGTTTCCTCCTAGTGTCGTCTTCCTGGGTCATTGACCACTGTTGGCAGAATGCGTGGCCCTAGTACACAAGGATTGTGTTTAGTTCCCAAACTCACATGTTACTGATATGCACAGACAGAAACTTTGTAAAGTAATTCATGTTATATAAGGTTATTATGGTGGTGCCTCCACAGCAGTTTTGTAAGAACAGTAAGAATGACCCAAGCTGACCCACTCTCCCCGTTCTGTAGGTGATGCCCATGCAAAACTGTGAGATAGCAGGAAATCCTTGCCAGGGGCGAGGACTTTGAAAATGGACGTCACAGTTTCTAGAAAAATGAGAAACAAATTGATTTTCTTTATTTATTACCCATTAGGTTGCATTTGTTTTCATAGTGGAACACAGACAGATATATAGTAGTTCTGTTTCAATTATTTTCATCACCCACAGAGAAAATTTGTAATGTCTCTCTGTCCTAAATTCCAGCAACATACAAAGATTTTGGCTCTTCCATGTGCTCACTAGTCTTAATGTTTTAATTTATTTACTAAAGATAGCTGTTTTAATTTAAAAAATCATCACAATAGAGTACCTTCTGGATTAAGGATCTGACAACATAATTCCTAAGAGAAAGAAAAGCTGTTTGATACATGCTGTCAAAACTTACTTAGGTATAACAAGAGCTTCAGCAGGATTACAAAAATTTGAGTAAGGCTACATTGAGGCATTTTATGAACAGGAGAGAAAGTAGTCAATGATAGACAGTTGAGGAATCAAAGAAAATGTTTGAATAACATGTATGTGATAAGGGTGAAATATGCATGCAAAACTCTACAGCTCACTAGTTAGAGGAGAAAAACAAACAACAAGATGAGGAGCCAAAGAGCTCAAATTAAAGATGGACAAATGCCAGCATCTCAGGTTCAGGACAGAGCTAACATACTGCATAATGAATGCTTTACCTACAGAGATCTCTCCAGACACACTGCATAATGAATGCTTTACCTACAGAGATCTCTCCAGCACCGACTTCCACCTATAATTTCTTTTCTAGCACTCTTTTCCACCTCAACCCCCTTCAGTTTACACTTCAGTTGACATTCACATTCTCTTTCTTCCCTGTTAGTTATTAAGTCGTGGCTTTACAGGGCGTTATTTATATCTTAAAGAATCTATGCAGCTCTGGGTTTCAAGAAGGCCTCAGGAGATGAATATAACATTTACAGAGGTTTCATCTTCCTTTCTACTTAGGTCAGAATTGATGCTGGGTGAGGGTGTTTGAAAGGCTCTGAAGGCAGAGTTTGTGGACTTAACTCATGGATGATAGCAGTCCATAACCTCAGAGTTTCTCCAAGGTTGTAACCCAAGCAGGCAGAGTAGTTCCTCATGCAGAATATTTTACCAGGGTTCTTTCATTGTGAGTCAGCTCTTCCTTCCCTTCCCTAGATGGTCAATTTCTGTATTTCAATTATGAGAAGTTAGAAATGTTTCAATAGAATTCCAGCTAGAGTGACACTTTTCAAATTTTATTTCCTGGCTCCAAGTGCGTTAAGTGAGTGGCCTTCAGGGCACTGATTTTAATCGTGCTTTTGCCTTAGTGCTGCTGGATAAGGCTGGCCAGTAATTAGTGCAGTGCCTCTGCATACAGCCAATGTCAACAGCAGCACCTAAGTCCCCATGACAGGGCGACAGCTGAGGAACAGACTGACATTCTGCTTATTGGCTTATTTTTTTAACTTCGTCTTCACACAATTACGATGAACTGTTCCTCTTGCAGCCTTTTCTCTGCTGGAGAGCAGTGGCATATTTTAAGCTTCTTTGTGGCTACAGCTAAGAAAGCCCCTCAGGTGCTCATGCCTACCTTTTCTTCTGTCTCAAAATCCTGGAACTGTGTGTCAAGATTCAGGGTGGTGCTATATAATCCCAAAAATGTCTTGTGACACTCCACAGAATGACAGATAGTTTGCGAAATGGGAGATGCCTGGAGTCCATAGGTAAATTTCACCATGATTCTTATTTCTTCGATCAAAACTAGTTGTGAGTTTGCTTCAAATTGATTCCTCATTCAAAACTGTGTGATGAACCCCCGACTCTCTGTGGAGTTTTCCATGATGCTCTGGCTATTATCTGCTCCTTTCACATTTGTGTCCACACTGTTAGGGAACATTCTCCAACAGTTTGCTCAGGAAGAAATAATATTCATCAAATTGTTATGATTTCATAATAGTCCTGCTGGGATATCCGTTCACATTGAAATTTAACTGCAAAGATGTATCAAATAGTTCACAATAAATTTGAGTAAATACTTAAGATGAAATGAAATATATAAAGAAGAATAATCTAAAAGGGGGCTCTTTGTATGGTCTAACAACCACAATAGAGTTTAAGGGCACGATCTATGACGTTTCATAACAGGGGGAATCATAGATGGAGATGAATATGCCTGTAGTGCAAAGTTGTATAAGACTTACAACTGTGGCCCACTATTACGAATTCCTGATTTTTTGGGGGGAAAAGGGGGATGCTGGGGATGCATAATTTTTCTGACTATAGCCTCAAGCCCACCACCAGTTTTCTTGAGGCCACCTTCAATATCTGGATTAACTAGGAGGTTTCAGCTTCTGGTCAGCACACGGAATTCAGACCCACGAACCACATTCACTCGTGGGAAGCAGGGTATGCTCACCTCTGTGGGTTCTCACAGTTCTGCCTTTCTTCACTGTGCATGAATATGATGTCGAACAGCATGTAATGGCTCCACTATGACTAATGTCAGTAATAAACTCAGGTCAGTCGCGCCTGTCCAGTGGCAGGTGCCATGGAGCCAACCACCTACCAGGCCAAAGCGAGGGAGGGAAGAGGGGGCATATAATGCATGTTATTGCATTTGTCACGTATATTTCTGAGTGTTTTTATTCCCCATATCCACCACTTTCCCCCGGCTCCAGTCTCTCTCTCTCCTGCCTTTCCTTGCCCCCAAAGTCTAGCCTACATGTTTTTTCTCTTTTAGCCCCAAACCAAAACTTATAATTTGTTATTAAGAAATATTAGTTCTTAAGTAAATGGACTTTACATTAGTCCAGAAAAATAGATGTGCAGCTGTATTATCTGTCCAGGTTCAATGGTCCAGTGTGAAGAGCCTCAAATTACTTCACAAACAAGCTTTCTGGGCAGTTCTAAACCAAAAGCAACATACAACTTTAAAAAGTCTAGTTGTCTGAATGAACGATATTTCTCAATCCAGATGGTAAGTCCTAGACTGCCAAATATATACATCATTCACGACACTCGAGTAAAGGACCTGCAATAGTTGGCACTGCGCATTGTCAACTGTTAATTTGTGAGGCGTCCACATTTCTAGGGCTTTCCCCATCGCTGTAGCTGCATTTAGCAACTTTTTCTCAGATCACAGCAATTTTTCATAACTACCTGGGGCCCTGTTTGAAGATGTGCACAAACAGGAAGTGGGAGAGGGAAGACATTAGAACCAAGAGTGTGACAACTGTAACACAACCATAATCATCTGATAACTCATACACACACCCTGACCCAGCTCCTCACCGCACTGCGTCACCGTGAATGATCTCTTTAACCATATTCTGGGATTTTATTCAAAAGTCAACTTTGGCTCAAAAACAGCTTTGAATGTTTCCCTGGCACCTGTTTCTCCTTCCCCTTTCTCTCTTGACACGGTGTCATATAGACTAACTTGCCTTCAAACTTTTCCAGGAAATAACAGTGAACTTGAGCTGCTGCTCTGAAGCAACCAACTCCCAATTGCTGGGGATTCCAGGCTTGTGCTACCACACCTAATTTAGCATCTATTCATAAAATAATTTTTAGAGTTGACATATAAAAGCATGTTAAAAAGAATTCTTTGAAATTGGGCAAGGATTTCAACATCAAAATAGAAAACTCAATAGAAAAACAAAACAAACAAAAATGATGTAGATGTTTCTCTGGCAAATTTCCATACATATAAAATGTTACATAGTGGACCATTTATATAACATGGAGGTTAAAACATGTGACTAACCAAATCTTGCATATCATTTTAATGTTTTATAAATTCCCCACAACTCAGTACTTGGAGCCTTAGAGACTCATGAAAACCAACAGAAAACTGTTCTTGTCCCCTCTTATTGAACACTATTAAAATAACTTTTCGAAATTATTGTACCTGTATAGACAAAACAAATGAATAAATTATATATATAATATATATAATATATATAATATATATAATATATATATATATATTACATACAGGCAACATCTATCATCCATTCACAAGTATAACATAGATACATAGGTGTGTGTATGTGTGTGTGTGTGTGTGTGTGTGTGTGTGTGTGTGTGTACTCTTGAAGTGAACATGGGACTACAGTGTGCACTAGCCTTCATATAAGTCCAACATCATACGTGGAAACAACTGTGTCTTGTTTCCGCAGAAAGTCTCAAGCACTTGTCAGTACATGAGCCATACCTGGAGCTGGCCCTGTTCTTAGCAGGTGATCCACCTTTCCACGGCAGAAGCCAAGCCATGCTCCAGGCTGGAGACCTCATTATCTCTCCCACACCTGCTGACCTGCCCAACCACCAATGTATCTTCCTGAACTCTGTCTCGTGTTGTGTGTGTGTGTGGATGTGTTTGTACACATAAAAGTTTCATTTCATATGTCTAACTCTCTGTACTTCCCTTTGGCACAGTGAAAATATTTTAGATGTAGAAATTGCTTGTTTTTAAGCATTACTTTTAACTTAGAATTTACAGTAATACATAACTTAACTAGAATAAACATATAATGACGAATCTGTATTGAACAAATACCATCAAATATTTATATGGTTCATATAATATTAAAGCTTTGAACATTGTATCTATCTCATCAGAGAAGAAAATCTCTGATTTTTATCTGAGAATTATATAATTCTTATGAGGCAATGTTTTTTAATTTAATTTAATTTAATTAATTACACTGTATTCACTTTGTATCCCCCCATAAGCTCCTCCCTCCTCCTCTCCCGGTCCCACCCTCCCACCCCCTTTTTCACACATGCCCCTCCCCAAGTCCACTGATAAGGGAGGTCCTCCTCTCCTTCCTTCTGATCTTAGTCTATCAGATCACATCAGGAGTGGCTGCATTGTCATCTTTTGTGGCCTGGTAAGGCTGCTCCCCCCTCAGGGGGAGGTGATCAAAGAGCAGGCCAATCAGTTTACATCAGAGGCAGTCCCTCTTCCCATTTCTATGGAACCCACTTGGACACTAAACAGCCATGGGCTGCATCTGTGCAGGGGTTCTAGGTTATCTCCATGCCTGGTAATTATTTGGAGTATAAGTCTCTGGGAAGACCACTGTGTTCAAATTTTCTAGTTCTGTTGCTCTCCTTGTAGGGTTCCTGTCCTCTCCAGATCTTACTATTTCCCACTTCTTACATAAGATTCCATGCACTCTGCCCAACAGTTGGCCATAAGTCTCAGCATCTGCTTTAATAGTCTGCAGGGCAGAGGCTTTCAGAGGCCGTCTGTGGCAGGTTTCTAGGTTGTTTCCTGTTTTCTTCTTCTGGCTTTCAGAGGCCCTCTGTGGCAGGTTCCTAGGTTGTTTCCTGTTTTTGTTTTTTTTTTTCTTCTTCTTCTTCTTCTGATGTTTGTCCTCTTTGTCTTTCAGGATGGGGATTGAACATTTTAGTCAGGGTCCTCTCTCTAGTTAGTTTCTTTAGATGTACAGATTTTAGTGGGTTTATTCTATGTTGTATGTTTATATGAGTGAGTATATACCATGCCTGTCTTTTTGCTTCTGGGAAAGCGCACTCAGGATGATCCTTTCCAGGTCCCACCATTTACCTGCAAATTTCATGATTTCCTTATTTTTCATTGCAGAGTAATACTCCATTATGTAGATGTACCACAATTTCTGCATCCATTCTTCAGTTGAGGGGCATCTGGGCTGTAGCAGCTGGTTTGTGGCAGCTTTATTTGTAATAGCCAGAAGCTGGAAACAGCCCAGAGGCAATGTTTTTAAAAGATTAACATATTTTACTCTTATTAACACCAAAGAAAGTTTGTTTTTATGTCCACTTAACAGAAGTTAGGAAGCCGATTTCTACTAAGATGCTAGTGACACAGAGCACTCATGTGGTAACACTGGGATTCAACTCAAAACGTTAGATAGAACACATAAAAAAAAACCCTTTACTCTCATTTATTTACAGTATTCACTATTTTTCAATATTTCAGATTATCAGATATTATACTATGAAAAATTCAGCTTGTACCCCTAATGGGAATATTTCAGATTCTTCCACTGCTGACTCAATCTAGAGAGGCTTTAACATACACCATATATTCTTAGTAATATTCAATATCTAGTGACACTGAAAAACAAAATAATATATACTTCCTGCTCAAACAATATGGTCTAAGACTACCAATAGCAGTAAAATTTTGTTAGATATTGAGGCTGCAATGAAAAGTGACATAAACTGTAAGTCCACTGCATATGTACCTATAAGTCACCTCCTTAATACAATCAGCAAGTATTTATTTCGGCAAGAGGGACTATAACATACGATGACAGATGCATAATTGCTTCTGTGGGGATGAGGGAAAAGACCGGAAATGAACTTCTAGCTAACCCCACAGCTCCTTCTGAACAATCCTGTATCCAAGTGTCCAAGCTCACCTTGGCTTAGTTACCCAACATGGAAACGGAAAGGACCATGATTTTAGAAAAAGAACAAAACTAGCCTTCCCCCACTATTTATTTTCCTAATATTATGTTAATGTTTTACAAGAAAAGCTAATTTAGTTTATTATGATAATTATAATGTTTAAAAATGTCTCAAATTCTTAAGTTTCATTTAGTGCTCAAAAAATCCACTGAAATGATTCTTCTGTCTGTGCTCAGTTGTAGTCATGCTCATTTTCAGAGTGTTTAGTTATAAAATATTCAGTTATGCTACCTTGCGAGCATGTTATCAAAGGCTTAAATGATTTTATGTCGTAAATGGTATGTGTCTGTTATCTGTTATCTGTGTCTGTTATTGTTATCATTTCCCAAAATCAGTCATAAGTGTCTCTAATGTATAACTATTATATACGTCTCTGAACAGCTAACTCATGAAGGGACAAGCCAGAGATGTTTGTACATGAACGCCTGTCCTTTGTTTTAAAATCCCCCATTTACTACTCGTTTATGTCAAATCATAGGTTTGTTAAAAGAGGTCATAGTTATGAACATTTAATGTCTGTAAACTTGAAGAGCACTGTGCCCTATATTAACCTGAGAAAGCACCTTCTTGTAGTGGACATGATGAAATACTGGTAGGTGCACAGGGTAGGAATGGGCGTTAGTTACACACATATAAAATACATTAACACTTCAGGTCTCCACACAAGCCCCTCAAAAGCAAATTTAAGATAATAGCCAATTCCTTTAATGGTCCTGGGAATTTGAGGTGTAGAGAAAGGTCACATTTCCTGTGGCTAGAGACTACAGTCATTTATGTTCTTGATGTAACAAAAAAGCCTATTGATGAATACTGAAACTAATGATAAAAACATCAAGGTGAAAGAGAGTGTTCTTAGTTTTGAGAAAAGTCTCATTCATCCCAGACTAATCTTAAACTATTCTGTAACTGATAGCCTTGAACTTTTGATCCAGGTGCTGGGTTTACAGGCATGCACCAAAATGTCTGGTTTCTCTGTGGTTTTTATATGGAACACGGGCCTGTGTGCATGTTAGGTAAGAACTCTACCAAACGTAGTACCTCTACTGCAAAGAAAAGTGACATTTAAATAGTCTCGAAGTGTCTTCTCACTGTGGTGGCATCTTACACATGCATGTTTAGACTTTCTGTCCCTCTGTTGAGGAAATCAGCCTTCCCCACTTCTTACTCCCCTGTGTTTTGATGGACCTAGGGACAAGAATGTAAGAGAAGCTCAGCAAGTTCCCAGTGCAAAATCTCAGCAGCCACCAGTTTCACCAAGCAGTCCTCTCCAGTCACCACGCTGTGGTACGCCACAACTGGCAATGGTAACACAAGGCCAGAAGGACATCTGCCTCCCAACACATCGCATCCTAGTGTGATCACTGTGAAGTCACGGCAAGTGCAAAAGAACTGCAAAATGCAGGACAATGAAAATGTGCAAAAAAAAAAAAAAAATCAAGCAAAGGTAGAAAAGCAGCCACAACCAGTTGTGAATCCTATGAACCACAACAACTACATCCTCAGAAAGATCACCCAGAGCATAAATAGCAACAGATTTGGGGGTAATCAAGAGCAGCTGACATATTCATACCTGGTACTGGAAACCTAGCCAGCCGCGGCCGGTGAAATTATAATGCTTGAAGTGAGCAAACAATAACCAACTTTTAGTAAGTGCTTCCTTCATGATAAGACAAGTGCCAAGTGTGTTATTTGGTGTATCTAGTACCTGATTTAGTGCACAGCTAATAAAGGCTGGTGATGCTCCTCTGAGCCCTCAGAAGGAATCCGAAATATCATAAGAAAGAGAAGTGGTGTCCTCGTTGGCTGAGGCCAGTGTGACAGCTCATCTCATTACCTCGTTATCTCCCTCTAAGGTTTCACCTAAATTTATGTTAGAAGAACTTAGATATAGTTATACTCGATTACATTTTATACACACATATAAATACATATTTATACTTATATATATATGTATATCACCTAAATTCACAATCATCATTTTAAAGAAGGAAATAGTTTAAACAGTGCTTACTTTTGGTTACAAAACTTATGGTGAAACATGATCTCCAACTTAGAATAGCCCAAATCTGAGAAGTTGCTTAAAATTAGCTAGGATTTTGCCAGCTAAAGCAGCACTATTAGGAGGTGTGGCGTTGTTGGAGTAGGTGTGTCTGGTTGGAGGAAGTGTGTCACGTGGGGCTGAGATTTGAGGTCTTCTATGCTCAAGCTCCACCCATTGTGGAACCCAGGCACCTCCTGGTTGCCTGCAGATGAAGATGTAGAACTCTTGGCTCCTTCTCCAGCGCATGTCTTCCCTGGAAGCTGCCATGCTTCCCACAGAACTGTCTGCGATAGGATGGTCAGATAGCATGGTATATAAATATGTCAGAGTGTAGGAGCAATGTGTTCAGTTCTCAGGGAACCAACTGAAGTATTTTGTAATTGGTTAGTGTATTTTACTTGTAGACTGATGGATGGAAAGTCTCAGTCTACAGATACTCAGGTACAGCCACCTCACAGATGGGTCAGGAAGACCTTGTAACTTTGGCAAATATCTGCATTTTTTCTATCATGAACAGAAGTTTCAGGATTCTTGGCATCAACAAAGACATGCTAGAATGAATTTCTGCCTGTCAAGTTGTAATAATGTCACTTCCTTGTCATGATGTTAGGAGCCATGGATCAGTGGTCTGTCCTACCTGAACCAGGACAGCCTAGTGGGAGCTGCTGAGGTCTGGTGTGTGGCAGACACTTGGGACAACAGTAGCAGTTGGGTAAACGCAGAATGTTGGAAGCTGGTTCAGTCAGTCATTTGCTTTTACTGTTTCAGCTCTGAGGGGCCCATCCCCTCGGCCTTCCCCAGAAAAACCATACCAAACAAGTCACACATGGTTTTAGGATACTTGTCTTAAGACTCTCATTCCATTCAGCCTTAGCCTTCCCTCTCATATGGCTTCAGTAAACACTCTTCTGGATTTATTTCCTTCTGGTTAAAACACCCTCCATTCCTTAGGCTTAGAGTCAGTCTTTGTTAATGATAAAATTCAGCCACTTTACAAAATGATTGATAAGACCTCAAATATTATTTATACATTTTATAATTATAGAACAAAATACAAATTAAGGTGACTTCTCTGTTAAATTGCTATGGTGTTTAAATGCTTTAGCAACAATATATATATTATATATATTAATACATTATATATTATATAGAGAGAATATAAGACATAGGAGTCACATCGTCCAAGAAGCCCATTCTTGTGAGATGATTAATTTCACGTGTCTACAGAACATATTCAGTACAATCAAACAATACTGACGAAATGATTGCAGGATTCTTAAGTTATGCTAAATCATATGCATCTTTGGAGGAATGTCAAGTTTATAGTGATTTACAAGTACTACAGAAGAGTTTATTAGATTTCATAAATGACTCTCACAGGAGTTATATACTCTTCTCAAAGAACAATATGCATTGTATTTTGTAATAAATGCAAAATGCACTCTTGGCAAGACGTATAAAAGCTGATAACAGAATTTCGATTGGGACTGTGTGTTCCTTATACATTTCATTTCTGAATATTATAAATTTTAACTTGAGTTCGAAACAGGATATCATGTGGTTGGTTTTTCAGCATTTAATATTATACTGTAAGCTAATTACTTAGTAATGAAGACTGACAGTACTCCTCTGGGAGAAGTCTGATTACGTTGGGTCGCCTGCCAAAGAAATCGCTCTAAACGTGAAGTCGTTTTATTGTTACTGCTATGCAAGTTGCTACGAAGAAAGTAGCAACGGAGGGGCTAATTTCATTGTTGTATCAACATGTGTGAGCAAAACATCTGTAAACTAAACATGGAGTCAGTGACGCGTGTTTTGTGAGTGTGACAGGGACGAAAATGTGAAACGTAGGGTTAAATCAGTCATCTAGGCCAATTAAAAGTGAAGAAAACAAAGCAGATGTAAGTTGCTCCTAATATTAATCTGCCTTTGACTGCTTGTATTTTATCTTCTAGAAAACCAACTATATAAAACTGTAGTGTTTGTCTTCACTGTTCTCATTTCTCTTCTTCAGCCACTGAAAGTAACCATTGCTAGAGCGGCTTTACTAAGCTGTAAAAGTGCTTTGAGATTTCATCTTAGTCAGAAACTCCAAGATTAAAGAAACAAATGCCAAGAGTTGCTGGAGAGCCTGTAGGGAAGGGAGCACTTTACACAGCGCTGATGAAAACACAAACTACCGCCAGCACTAGGGAAATCAACATGAACTTCCTCAAAAAATTGAAAACAGGTGAACCGCATGACCTGTTTATACCGTTCTTGGGTATATACTCAAAAGATTTTTTATCTTCAGAGATACCTGCTTTATTCACAATAATCAGGAAATAAAAACAGCTTAGATGCCCATAAACTGATGAACGGATAATGAAAATGAGATACGTTTACACAGGGGATACTATTTAGCTTTTAAGAAGAATGAAATTATGAAATTCACAGTTAAATCAAAGGAGGTGGAAACAATCATCCTTAGTGAAGTAACCCAGATGCAGAAAGAAAAAAATTCACATATTCTCTCATTTGTGGATGTTAGATTTGAATCTTCAAATTTATGTTTTCTAAATTGAATATACATAGAAGTCAGAAATTTAGTAAGGGTTATGTAGGAGAAGGGATTGTGAGGGAAAGGGGATAGGACAAAGCAATATAAAGGATTTAATGGGAATACGAAACAGGAACAACTGACTTGGCATGAGGTTGGGTAGGGAGTGGATGAGGTTGGATAGAAAGTGACTGAGTAGATCCAACCCATGCTAAAACCTTTTGAAAATATACATAAAAACGTGGTACTATAGAAACCCACAGACATACACACATCTGCACTCACAGGAACACACTTGCACCCACGGGATTGTATTACCCTACAAAGGGAGAAAAAATGCCCTTACCAGAAATCTCCTAAGAAACCGGAGTGCTCTGCCCTCAATGTGCCATACGCGTCCTCCACATCCACAAGACTGAAGACTGTACAGAAGCGGGTACGGGAACGCTATTAAGAGAAAGGAAATACTGGTTTTTACACACAAGCCAGCTGCACATATAAAATCACAGCAGTTGTGACAGTGTACACAAGACCCCAGCAGAGAGAGACAGAATAAGGGAAATGTGGTTTTCTTTAATGATGTGACTTCTGGGAGATAAACGTGCCACGGCAGGTTCTACTTTCAAGTCCAGGTGGTCCACACAGACTGGATTCCATGGGAAAGGGAAAAGAGTAATGTCAGTGTTGGGTGGGGAAAGAAGAGGGAGAAGGTTCTTCTCAAAGAAGTTGATGCAGTGGTGAATGTGGTCAAATCACATTGCATGAAATTCTCAAATGAGAAGCATGTTTTTGAGTGACACATGTCTCATGTTAATTAAGATCTAGGAAATGCATGCATAGTCATAAATCTTACCCTAGTGGCTAAAAGGTGATGAAGAACATACCTATGCTTTGCCATTTTAATCCCACAAGGAATATTTTAAATTTTTAAAGATTTATTTGTTTTCAGGGCACAGCTTTTAACCCCCACTAGCACCTGGGAGACAGACACAAGCAGATCTCCACGAGTCTGAGGCAATCCTGGTTGACACAGTGTATTTCTGGCCAGCCGGGGGTACATCGTCATATGTATGTACGTAGGTTCTTGTGTTTTGTTTTGTTTTTGAAAGTCTCTGCTTGCATGGATTTTTGCAGCATCTTCATGCTTGGTGCCTGCAGAAGCAAGAAGGGGCATCAGACGCTCTGGAACTAGATGCTTAGTTGTTTATGAGTTGCCATGTGGGTGCTGGGATCAGAAGCAAATTCCTCTGTGAGAGTTAAGTGCTTTAAGCTGCTGAACCTCTTGTGCTGAGGAAAGTCTCTACAGCCTCTAGTTACCTGAAAACATCCATACGTGACTTTAACTCTAAACTGAAGTTTAATGTGTGATGTAGTACATATCTATTATAAAGAATTGCTCTGAATAAAAAGCAAAGCTTCCTGGTTGGGTGACACATGAGCCATTCATATATACTCATTCTAATTTGCCAACTTTCCTTATCGTGTTATATTATTTGTCTTAATTATGTGTTCATGTGTATGTCAGTACAGGCATGTTGTCATCATGAAAGCAGGTAACTGAATTCCAAAGCAGTGCACTGGTCCTCTGGTGCTGGACTTACAGCGCATTGTGAGGTAGAGGTACTTGACCTGGTTGCCAAGTTGGATCCTCTGCAGGAGCATTATGAAATGTTATCATCAAGCCATCTCTTCAGTCTCTTATTCACCATCACTGTTAATGAAAATCAAGCCGACAAGCTGACATCTGTGAACACAGTCTCTACTCTGAGACCCCTCCAGTGCCAGAGGTTAGTGTACAGACTATTTTAAGAGGGTATATGCCTCCATATAAATTGAATGGGACTATTTGAAGCCCTCAGAATTCCAGAGCAGAGCTTGTAAAAGTAACTTTTATTCACCCATTACAATTGGCTCCAAGGCTTACTCCATATGTTTGTTAACTGAGGCCTAGTCTTGGAAGTTTCTAGCCTCTATAGAATCTTACCTAGGCCTAGAATGTTTTCAGCCTCTGAGAATTACTGCTTGATAAACTCACCCTTTCTTGTTCTTTCTGAGCTCATCACTGGCTGGTTCAGCTCGGCTGTTCTGGCTCAAACTCCTCTCCCAGCTGACTTAGTAAATCTAGCCTCTTTCTCAACCTCTGAATTGCTCTGTATGGCCTCAAAGTAACTCCAGCAATCTTTTCTAATCTTCTGGCTTCTTCTCATTCTTCAGATCATTTGGTCTTCACCTGAGTTCTCTCTCTGCAACTTGTCTCTCTATTACTGCCCCAGTAAAAACTGTCTCTTCTCTCTCTCTCTCTCTCTCTCTCTCTCTCTCTCTCTCTGCATTGCCCCCCTTAAATAGCTTCCCTTTGCTCTCTCTTCTTGTGAGAGTTGGGCATAAGCTATTCTGTCAAGTCTTTCTCTGATTTGTCACCTTTTTTGTCACTCAATTAAACATCATTTTCAAAAACAGATGCTTCCTTCTAAGAACTAACTTTACTTTCATTGTTTGGGATTAAAGGCGTGCACTACCACACCTGGACCTAAGCTTTTCTTTACCTGAAACTTGCTCTATAGAAGTCTGGCCTTGAACTCAGATCTGCTTCTCTCTGTCTCCTGTATTAACGGCATGTTTGTATTCTAGCCGGATCATCACACAGACCTAAAAGTCTTTGGATATGATCTCTTGCTAGAACAGCCATGTTCTGAATTAAAATTTCTCAACAGGAGCTCATGCTTTCAATTGGGCATCTGGAAATCTTAGGACAGAAACTGTAAAACCCTAGATTTAGAACATCTAAATCTAGTTTGTATTACTAGCTAGAAACCAACTGAGAAATAACAGAGAGTATGAAAGTTTCCGTTTCAAACTACTCTGGCTATTAATCATACCAAATTAGGCATATATATTACACAGTGGACCCAACTGAATATACACTCTCTTCTACTTGGCACCCACAAATTTGAATATTGTCATTGATTAAGTCTTTGATCAATAGGCTCAGAGAGAATATAAGAATCCAAATCTGCAGAACAAACAGCAGTCTTTCCAGCAGATATTATGAGACAAAGTTTTACAAACTGTAGAACTGTGGCTACCATGAATATCTGGCACTCCCCAGGGAGGCAGTAGGGAAGTCACCAAAGGCCTCCCTTACTTCAGTCTCTTGTAATAAAGGCGTTGTTGCTGTTTTGGTGCAGCAAATACTGCAAGAAAATGTGAAAGTATTTTATTTGAAGCATGTTAGTCTTGGAAATATTGAGAATACATATCATAACTGCAAGGAAAAGTTCTCATAAGATAGATGTTAGATAAATAAAAAGATGGACAATAGATGGTTAGATAGGTAGATAATAGGTAAATAGATGATGGATAGATGACATGATAATAAAGAGATAGATTATAGATTACAGAGATTATAGATGAATAGGTAATATATGATAAAGAGATACATGATAGATAGATAGATAGATAGATAGATAGATAGATAGATAGATAGATAGATAGATAGATAAAGGCAGGCAGATAGACAAAATCATAAAACTAGACTGATTTGAACAGCCAAGCACTGAAATGAATGATCAGTGAGGATCCTCTGAATTCACATTTCAAAGAAATTTTTTAGTTCTTAACTTAAACTATTCTGTGTCAGGTTGTTCACCAAGTATAGTACAGTTCATAACATACTTGAAAATCCTTTTTACTTTACATGTTACATCCCTAACAAATACCTTCGTTTTCAGCTACAACCCAGCAAACCTTCTGGCTTGACAATTTTTCATTTTGGCTTTTTCATAAGGTCCAGGGTGTTCTAAAAATTGTTTAAAACAGCAGCTCATCACTCTTCCACTTAAGCCTTCAGCGAAAGGTTATGATCATGCACCTGCTATTAGTCTCAGACAGTGGTCCTGTGTCTACCCACACTTTCATACACTTCCATTTTCTTTTCACTAAATCCAGACATGTGGCTCATCCTTTCTGTAAGTGCCCTCTGCCTGGTCCTGACATGTGGCCTCGGCTGTTTCTGTATTCTTGTTTCTGGAAGGCAGGTCACATCTCTATTCCTCTATGTTCAGTTATTACTGTTTCTCACCGTCAGTATTTGTAGCCCACTACCAGTGATTTATATTTTTAACATGTAGTTTTATATTTCCTGTCTGTCTAGCTAACTGACAGCTTACGTAACCTTCTACCTAAATTGTCAATAAAATGCTTAGTTGGTAATGAACTAGAATTGAACCTTTCCTGCTCTCCTAGAATAATCTCAACTTTATCATGATAAATTATTTATAAAAAACAGTGTATAATAATTTCTACATTTGATTATTTCATGATGTTATATAACTTTAACTTTTCACTTGTAAATAATAATTATGTGTCTTTTAAAAATTCTTAAATTTAAATGGATTTTTCTGTCATTGTGGTGAAAATAGCAACAAATTATTACTTAAATGTTAATATTTGTTTTATAATGTACCTTCCGCAAAAGTACCAGTTTTGCTGTGTGTATAGAACTTTTCAAAGTATCAGACTTCTACTGTTAACTGTGTGTTTTTTATGTTTGTTATTGGCTTTTCTGTTTTATTTTCAAATGGTCAACTTTTAAATTATCCATAATATAATTTTTAATTTTAATTTGTCAGTTGGAGCTACAATTTGTACCATGTTCCCTTTCTTTTAATTAAACCATATTTTCATTTATCCTGATCTTATATTCTATAAACAGTGAAATAGTTTAAATAATATTTCACTCACATTATAGAGTACATTCTCATTTCAGATATTTGTAAGCTTTTTAACCTGATTTTTTTTTTACTTTACATTTAAAAAGTATTTAGAAGTTTTAGTTGCTCTTGGTATCATTAATATGTAATTTTATTTCACTGTATTTGAGGGATATGGCTTTTAAGATCGTTATTTCAGGGAAATTTTATTATAGCTAAGTACATTTTGCTTGTAAGTTTATGCTTGCATTATTTGATAAAATAATTAAACTTATGGGAATATGTTTTTATTTCTGAGAAAAGAACAGATTTGTGTTCACTAAATTTATTAGCACAATATAAAGTGTTCCATCCCAACTGGGATAGGTCTCATAAACATGATCATTTTGCACAAAAATTGAGACTTGATTTAAACAAGAATCATACATCTGAGAAACTTTAAGGCTCTTGGGAACTATATAGAAGAGAAAAATTCACATACCTTGTAATAATTAATGTTATTTACAAGCATGAAAAATTATGGTGTTTTCACATACCAAGAGTGAGCTGTCATTGTCTTGCCTGTGTTAGGTCTTGTGCGTCTTTCCTGGCTGGTTAAGGAGGAACAGTACACACAAGTAGTGACCTACATGGTACAAAGCCCGCATGAGGAGCCACAGACGCAGATACCAAATTCCTCCACTCATAACACATCACCTTTAACCAGGATCTTTCAAAACATTACAGAAGTGCTCAGCTAACAATTCCTAAATGCAATCCAATCTTATCAGGGGGCTATTCTACCTGATAATAGATGTCCCTCTAGACTGTCCTTCTGAAAGCCCTCTGTGGCTAGTAAGCTTTTTTTCCCTTTCCTTTATCCTGACTACACAGAAAGTGGTAGATGAAGAGAAAGTTCTGCAGCAAGGACCCTGATCTGCATGGCGTTTTCAAAGGTAGCTTAGCTTCCAGCTATGAGCTGTGGTTTTTAATGTACCTGTGTTGGGAAATGGTCAGGAACAAAGAGCTAGTGCCAGAATTTTATTAGAGGGCTACTGTGGGTTTTCAGGCGTGAGAACAAAAGCGGAGTCTGTGTGTGAGCTCTCCATTTCCCAGAACTTCATGTCCATGTCCTTGAGGATAAAACTGAGGATGTTTCAGAGAGCTTAGATATTGGTTCCTAAAAGAAACAATATTGAAGTGGAAATTAATCAAAGTATATGGTAACTTTGGACTTTATCTGTTTGCTTCAAGTACCCTAGAGACTATTTTTACAAGCTCAAAATATACTGTAACTTATTTCCAGCAATTTTCTAATTGTCCTCTAATTTTCTTAGCAGCTTTCTAAACACATATTCATGTGCATTTCACCTATGACAATTAGACCGAACCCTATAAAACCGAATTTCATAAGTTAAAAAAAAAAAAAGCAAAGTCAGATATCAGCAATTTCCTATGGCTAACATAAGAGGTGTGAGAAGAGCTGGGAGTTTGCAAAGTCTGATCCTCCATAGGTGTGTCTTTGGAAAGGGAGTTGCCTTCTTAAAAGACTCCTAGGAATTAACTAAAGGCTGAACTTGTCAGTCAACAACCATGAGATGACAAGGGCTGGGTCTCAGCCCAGAAGCAGATCTCCCTTCACAGGGGAACGCTGAGCGAGGCCAACAGGACTTATGGCCACAGGAGACTGTAGTGGCTCTGCTGCTGTCTCATTATTGGCTGCCTCATGATGGCCAATATGATATATGACAGCCAGTATGATGTCACTGGGAAGGCAGCAATGTCTCCTCTGTCACATGCTGTGAAATCCCCTTAATGCAGGTGCTGGGCTCCTCCTCTTCAAATCACATGTCTCTCTCACCCTGTGTGTGTGAGAGAGTCACTAGAAAGCCAGGATGCAATTGCTTGTTCCAAATCTCAATTCTAATTGTTCAGTTAGACTGTATCCTTGTTTGTAAATTCATGCATGAGGTTCCACTGTTCTTTCTCTGTTTAATACCTAAAATCTATAGGAAGTAAAGTGATGGTGGCATTTAAGGGATTTTGATGTTGACACAAATATATGGTGAATTTTCTTTCTGAATTAAAGGTGCCACTAATATATGTGGAAGAAGATAAATGTTAACATTTCTATAAACACAAAACAACTGATGCTAGAAAGAATATGAGTTTCAGCTGGAAGTTATAGAAGAATGTGAATGTAAAAATTAACAGAAAGAATCCATTATTGTCTAGAGGAACATAAACAGATTGTTATTAAATACCAAAGAGAGACAGAGAGAGAGGAGAGAGAGATCACCACCAAATAGCAACTTATGCAAGGGATTTCTTTTTATTTATTTATTTATTTTATTATTAGTTACATTTTATTAACTCTGTATCCCAGTTGTATCCCGCTCCCTTATTCCTTCCCAATCCCACCCTCCCTCCCTCATCTCCTCCCTGCCCCTTTCCAAGACCACTAATTGGGGAGGACCTCCTCCCCTTTCATCTGACCCTGTTTTATCAGGTATCTTCAGGACTGGCTGCAAAGTCCTCCTCTATGGCCTAGCAGGACTGTGCAAGGGATTTCTAATGAGGAAAATCGTAAAGGGAAGCAAACAAATGGGACAGGAGAGGCATTTGTCCTGAAGGTTGTAGCTGTGTTTGGGGTATGGCTCACATTAAAATGAACATATAAAGAGGCCAGGACATGTTGAGGACATCAGATTGAAGCTAAACTTACTCTAGCAAGGATGCCTACTCTGCCTTTTGCTCCTATGGTGAAAATGCTCAGGGAAGTCAAAGAGAAAGACAACACTGAGAAGGAGGCTCTGGACTTCTAAGAAATCGTCCCACATGAAGCAATCCATAGAAACTATTTAGTTCTCAAATCTACTGGAATATATCTCACTTTTGTCTGCAAAAATAAATGATGACATATACTCCTTCCCCGGAGACCTATTTATTGAGGCCTGCGTGTCTCAGTCTCTATAGCACTTTTCCTCACTATCTGTGAGTAGAAAGAAGTAGGAAGGCCACCTCACAGACCATATTCTCTGGTATTTCTAGGAAGAAAACCAGACCTAGACTGCCCTGATGAAATTACTCCACAGCAAGGGAATGTGAGGAGGAAAAGCTCTCATACAGTGATGAACCCTAAAAATCCTGAGCTGAACATCACTTTGAAAGAGGAAACTGAAATCCATATGTTTTACTTTTTTATTCATTTGTTTATTTTTTTCTATTGAATGTTCCCCACTTTTGTACTTGCCCATGAATCTTGGAAGAAACCTAAAATTGTATTTTTTAACTTTCTAACATTATAAATTCTATACAATTTACTTAATTAAAAGATCTGGTTTTATAGTAGTAACACGTTTCCTTTTTAAATTTTACCTGATTTATTGAAAGAGAGTGGCTAGTCTCTTTGAGATGGTTTAATGGCCTAGGTAGACTTTCTTTAACTGCTAACTCATTACTCCATGTGAGTGACTGCATTTGGTTTCATAAAATACCTGTAAGCTTACAGGCCAGGCTTGGCAGCCAAATGCAATCAATACTATTCTATGGTACTTAGAAATTATACTGACGTTTTAGAAAATATTTATGTAAATTATAAGCACACATGCCCTTAATTTATTTTCAAACTATACAGATAGATATCCACACTCCTTCAAATGATTTATTTTCCTTAACAATCTACGTGGAGGCATTGACATAAACGACACATAAAAGTTGGCTGTAGGAAAGATGTCTTTACTATCTCGTCTTCAGTTAAACAGACACCTTTTATGCAATATGAGAAATTTAAACACTAATTAATCCTCCAGTTTCCTGATATTTCACTGTCATATTTTAAAACATGTGTGAGGCATGTTGTGTAGATTGTGTAAACAATATAGCAAGTCAGTGAGCTCTCAAGACCCACACATTCGTATCAGTAAGATGGGCCACCGCAACTTCTCAGTGCGATAAACGCAGCCAGCTTGGAGACTGCAAGCATAACAGAGAACATAGCTCAGGTCATCACTAGGCCACTTGGAACTGTGCGCTTTGCTTGCTGAGTGATGACTAAGTAAAGTGTTATGAAGTTATTTCATATTTAATTCTTTAGAAGAATTTTAGTGAATAAAAAAGTCAAATTATCAGTTTAAAAAACAAATGAAGTGATGTGTTTAGAGATTAGTAGAGGGCTGGAGAGATGGCTTAGCCATTAAAAGCTCTCTCACAACCATAAATATAAGAGATTAGTAGATAGTTCTTCTCATGAATAAAAGCAGGAACTAGAGGAACCACACAGGCTGGTGCGTCTTCTCTGAGGATGCATGTCATGGAAAGCTAGACCTGACCATGCAGTAACACGGGAAATTTGCACATTCTTCACTCTGTCAGGATCATATCTATGTCACTAGGAATGTGACATAGTCTCTTCTCCCTCACAGTTTCTTTTAAGCAGCATATTGACAAGGACCTGTGTCCCTTACAGAACACAGCCCCCAAAGCACAAGCCCCTAGCAGCGGCATCTAATGGTGGGATTGTAATCTGCTGTGCTGGTTTATAAACACTTTCAATTGCTAGTCCAAATAGTGTCCTCTAAAAGGCCAGTGATTTGCTTTAGAAATGTATTATGTTTGCTTTCAAAGTAGAAAGCAAAGGCCAGCAAGATGGCTGGCAAGTAAGGGTGCTTGCCTCAGAATCCTGATGGCTGGAGATGCCTGGATTCTATGGTAGAAATAGAAAACCCACTCCCTAAATTGTCTTGAGACCTTTATTCATATTCCAAGTACTTTCCTACACACAGAGAGAAGGGGGAGGTAGGGAAAGGGAGAGAGAGAGAGGAGGAGAGGCAGATATATATAGAAAGAGAGAGAGGATAGTAGTTTACAAAATAAGAATAAAAATAGACTGGAGATATGGCTCACTAGATATGGCTCACTATCTGGGTAAGTGCGAATTATTTGGTTAAAAAACAATAATAAAAATTATAATAATTAATTGTATAATTAGCTATGACAATACTTAAATTGTCGAACTTAAACTAGTTTTGTCTAAAATGAAATATCGCCATATTCTTGTACTGCTTTGGTGAATTATTGAAGCAGCCTGAGCCAGAAGTCTGATATTACAACATTTAAGTTTCTAACAATTAATTTGTCAAGAATATGATTCGATTATTAAGAGCACTTATTTTCTCATGTCATGAGGATTAAATGAGGCACTTCACATAAAGCTCTGAGAACACAGTTTGCATCCATTAAATTCTGAGTAAAGAATTGCTTGAATTATTCCCAGCATCTTAATAAATGAGTCAACATATTCTAGTTTGCTAGTTTTTGTAATGTTGCCTTACAGTGTAGTCAGCTATTCAACATGTAGAGTTCTTAAGCATAATCGTAGGTAAAACAAATAAAGATCAGAAAGGAGAGGAGAACCTCCCCTATCAGCGGACTTGGGGAGTGGCATGCATGCAGAAAGGGGAAGGAGGGTGGGATCGGGAGGGGAGAAGGGAGAGGCTTATGGGGGGATACAAAATGAATAAAGTGTAATTAATAAAAAAATAAAAAAGAAGGGGGTATTTTAAAAAATTGTCCATGGGAAATTAAATTGAAAAATAATAATAATAATAAAGAAAATACAAGCATAGTCAATGGGAGTATTAATTTACAGAACACTATTGCTTCGAGGAATCAAGAATCCCACTTCAAGTTGTTTATATGAAAAGAAGTAAAAAGTGTTATCTCTTAAATTGAGAGCAGAAGGAAGGTCCCATCCAAAGCAGTATAATATATTGACTTGCTGACTCTAGCTTTGAACCTGGCTGTCCACTCAAGCCTTACCCAGCCTCAGGCTTCATCCCTCCTTAAGGACTCTTCCACGTAGATCACTCAGGTACACAGCATCCAGAGGCAAGGAAAGACCTCATGGCCACCATTGTGTGTCAGGAACCATACTCCTCTCTGAAGCTTTGTTTTCCATATCATTTCTCAATGTTGGCTAAACCACTCACTGCAAAAACAAGAAAAAAAAAAAAGATTCCCAGCTGACCTGAACTAGAATAATAATGAACTATGATGTCAGCAATAGACTTATCATTTCCTTACAGTGTTGTTCACTGAGATAAAGAGATTCACACATTTTCATCTGCGTCGTCTCAACCATTCTCATCACTAACACCCCGCACCAGAGTGTAGCGTTTGTTAAATTGATCAACTTCCATTGGCACCTTGATATCACTCAAATGCACATTTGATATTGAGTTCACTCTTGATGATGTATGAAGTTTGGAAAGCAAATTGAGATATATGCTCATCACAATAGTTACATGAAGATTGTTGCATCACCCTGGAAACCCTCTATGTTTCACCTCTCCATCCTTCCCTCTAATGCTGAAAAACCACCGACTCATTTTCTGAAGTTTTTCTCCTTGCAGAATGTCATATAGCTGGAATCTACATTAAATAGCCTCTACCAATTAGCTTCCTAATAGTCAGTCAATCTTCCAACACGTCTTTTCATGACTGAAAAATAGTTTTTACTACTGAAGAATAAGACTCATTCTCTGGTTTTACCTTGTTCTGCGTACTAATTCACTTACTGAACAGTAGCTGGGTTATTATAGAAGTTTCATTACTACGACAAAGACTTCTCTCAAACAGCGCTTATATGGATATACTTTTTAACTGCTTTTGCTGCGTCTTCTGATATACATGTATTTTCTGCGTGTGGAGGTGGGTGTGTTTGTGTACATGTTCGCGTGAGCACAGGTGTATGCATGTGTCTGCGGGCATACACACGCTGGGTTCGCCGGGATCTCCTCAGGTATCCCCAGAAGCGCGCTGCCCTACTTCGGTACAGGTTCTCCCACTGGCTGGGAGCTCTCTGGTTATGCTAAGCTAGCGGAGGGCACTCATCCCTCGATATCCTCATGTCCTGTCGGGCAACTCTCCTGCACCTCTCTGCATCCCACCAGCCGTTCCTTCTCCCTCCCCCCCTCCTTTCTTCCCACAACTTGGTATTTTCAAAGTCTGGTACACTTGCTGCTCCAAATACACAGTGGTGTTTTATTATTTTAGGATTTTTTTTAATGTTGTTTTAACTTAGCTAAAATTATTAGGAGTAGTGCTACCTCAAGACCCCGCTATACCACTCCTAGGTATATACCCAAAATTTTCTCAAGTACACAATAAGGACATTTGTTCAACCATGTTTGTAGCAGCTTTATTTGTAATAGCCAGAACTTGGAAGCAACCCAGATGTCCATCAACAGAGGAATGGATACAGAAATTGTGGTATTTTTACACAATGGAATACTACTCAGCAATCAAAAGGGAGGAAATCATGAAATTTGCTGGCAAATGGTGGGATCTAGAAAAGATCGTTCTGAGTGAAGTATCCCAGAAGGAGAAAGACAAACATGGTATATACTCGCTTATATAGACCTATAAGATATGATAAACATAATGAAATCTACACACCTAAAGAAGATAATCAAGAAAGTGGACAAGGGCAAAGATGATCAATCCTCGTTTAGAAAGACAAATGGGATGTGCATTGAATGTATGACAGGAGTCTACCGCAAAAGGCATCTGAAAGACTCTACCTAGCAGTGTTTCAAAGCAGACACGAAGACTCATAACCAAACCCTCGGCAGAGTGCAGGGAATCATATGAAAGAAGGGGAGTTAGTATGACATGGAAAGGATAGGAGCTCTACAAGGTCCAAATATATCCGGGCAGGGTCTTTTCTGAGACTGACACACAACCAAGGACAATGTATGGATATAACCTAGAACTTCTGCTCGGATGTGGCCCGTGGTAGCTCAGTAACCAAGTAGTTTTCCAAAGTAAGGGGAACACGGACTATTTCTAACAGGATCTCAAGGGCAGGCTGTTTGACACCCCCCCCCCAGGGGAGGAGCAGTCTGTTAGGCCACAGAGGAGGACTTTGCAGCCAGCCCTGAAGATACCTGATAAAACAGGGTCAAATGAAAGGGGAGGAGGTCCTCCCCTATCAGTAGACTTGGAAAGGGGCAGGGAGGAGACCAGGGAGGGAGTGCGGGGTTGGGGAGGGAATGAGGGAGCTGGATACAGCTGGGACACAGAGTTAATAAAATGTAACTAAAAAGAAAAAGAAAATTAAAAAAAATCTAAAATTGGCTTTTGTTTTTAACGTAAACATCATTAGCATCTTCAGTATTTATTCTACACAAGAAAATTTTGCTCACATAAAAGGGTTTTAGTTGTTTTAAACCTAAAATTTATTCTGTGATTATTAACATAATTTGATGTGCAGTGCCTTTCTCTAAATCAATTAAATTAAGGTCTGAAAGACTTCACACACACACACACACACACACACACACACACACAAATATGGTATACACACTCATACAATCAAAAAATTTTCATCACATTGATTTTTAATTATTGAAATAAACATTTTAAAATATTTTTTAAATATTTCCTTAAGACAGATGATTGGTTTTGAGAAACCTGATAATCTCATTCTTAGAATACTTGCTGAACATCAAGTATCAGGGGCCTCGTGAAACTATTGTATACTTAAATTAAAAAACAGAGAGGAGTTAATTGCCTTTCATAGGAAACTAAATTAAACAAAACAAAACAAACAAACAAACAAACAAACACTACTAGTTTTGACCCTAAGCAGATCAACTTAGGGTGCGAACTGAACCCTGTTTCTTCTTGACCTTCATCAAGCTGCCACCAATTATTCATCTCAGTGGGGCTTGCCTTAGTTCCACAGCTTTGATGCTTGGCTGGGGTGGACCATTTGCTTGATTATAAGATAAAATGAAAAAGGTTAGTCTTGATTTATTAAACCATGGTGATAGCCCACTTCTGAAAGCTGATAAAAATGTGCCAAGTCTGTAATTAGTAAGAGAAAAGGCAGAACTTGGAGTCCCTTTGGGATGTGAAGTTAGTCATCCACATGGAATGCTTTTCTATTTGATGGGTAATTACGGTATATTTAGTAGAGGTCTGGCATCGATTTTCTCTGTAACATATAATTAATACCCTGGTGTTCTGTCAGTTCATAAACCAGTTTCCTTATATTTTAGCATGAAACTCTTATTTTTTTGACCTATAAATGCTTCAGGGAGCAAAGACATGGAATAGAGAGAAAGTAAAAAATACAGGCATTTATTTTTATTCATTAAGTCTGGAAAGAATAATAATTTGCCTTTTGAAAAAAAAACCCAAATTTTGGACAAGTTACTAAACAGCTTTGTGTGTTATTATCTAACTTTGAAATGGATGTTGTGGTCTGAATTTCTTTGTAGAGACCACCAACTCCCCATTCCCCAGAATATGAGATGAGATATAGCCTCAAAAATGTAATGAATTTCAAAGCAGGTAATATAGCTGGGCCCTATCCTAATTTCACAAAGGAACTGGCTTTAACATCTAAAATCTTCAGTGCAGAACATTGTACTTTGAGGTTGGTACAGTAAATTGCTTTGTTTGTTGAGACATTGTCTTCTGTAACTCTGCCTGGCCTGTAACTCACCATACAGCTGAGAATGACCTTTAACTTCTGTTCTTCCTAACTCCACCTTGCAGCTACAGAGATTATTGCCTGTCCCATCACGCAGAGTTTTTATGGCACTAAGAATAAAGCTGAGGTCTTCCTGTATGATAGCAAGCACTGTACTAAGGAACCACATTCACAACTTGCTTTTCAAATCTTAGACAGGCTCTTACTCTAGAGCAGAGATTGAACACCTACACAAGATGCAAGCCAAGTTTGCTTCCAACTTGCCATACTCTGACCTGCCCCTCCTGAGTGCTGAGATTACACCCAAGTCAGTGCTATAGGTTGAAGGGGATTTGCAGAACCAGCGTCAGGCAGGAAAATTCATTTGCCAGACATCCCTTGAAAACACAGTGTTTGCTGAGTTATGGCAAAACACTGCCTCAACACTCCAACAAAAATTTCCTTGGGCAGCTGGCATGTTTTTCACATTTATCCTATGTGAACAGGCTCAGTTAGTAATATACACAAAGCTGCTCTTCGCAGTTAGAGAAACACAGGCATTGCAGACTGGTATTTTATTCACTGTGTAAGGACTGTGTGCAGAGGGTTGCTCCCCTCTGGACCCTGGACTAGGCCCAGACACCGATTTCCAAGCACAAACCAAACACAAAGAGGTCCCTTCTTAAGCAAGGCAAAGAGACAAGCTGGCTGGTTCAGCACAAACAGCAGAAATAGCAGCAGATAGCTTTGTAAGTGTTAATTTCGAAAGGCACAAGGGGGAGGTCTGTGGTAGAATGAGCTAGGTCGTGTTTCTAAATTCTGAATTCTGAATGGTTATTTTTTAATTAATTAATTTTTTATTAATTGCAATTTAGTCATTTTGGAGCTGTAGCCCCCTCCTTCAGCCCCTCCCAACCCCACCCTTCTTTCTTCTCTCCCATGCCCCCCTGCCAGTCCACTGATAGAGGAGTACCTCCTCCCCTTCCATCTGACACTAGTCTATCAGGTCTCATCAGGACTGGCTGCAATGTCTTCCTCTGTGGCTTAGTAAGGCTGCTCCCCCCTCAGGGGAAAGTAATCAAAGAGCTAGCCAGAGTTCATGCCAGAGACAGTCCCTGTTCCCCTTACTAGGGTACCCACTTGTAAATTGAACTTCCATGGGTTACATCTGTGCAGGGGTTCTAGGTTATCTCCATGCATGGTCCTTGGTTGGAGTATCAATCTCAGAAAAAAACCCTTTGGCCAAGGTTTTTTGGGGTCTGTTGCTATCCTTGTGGAACTCCTGTCTCCTCCAGGTTTTACTATCTCCCCTTTCTTTCATAAGATCCCCTGCACTCTGCCCAGTTTGGTTATGAGTCTCAGCATCTGCTTTAATACTTGCTGGGTAGAGTCTTTCAGAGGCCCTCTGTGGTAGGCTCCTGTCCTGTTCCCTGTTTTCTCCCTCTTCCGATGTTTGATGTCTATCCTGTTAGCCTTTCTGAATGACTGATTGGGTATTTTCATTAGGTTAATTAAAGAATAAATTTTGATTGCTGGACCTTGATGTTTTGATAGTAAGGACCTTGGAGATTAACCTCAGGAATACTCACTAGCCAAATAAGGTCTACCTTGGTGGCTAGCTTTAGGAATGTAATCTAATGGTTTAGCAATGGGAAGAAGGATGAAGCCCTGCTGGTGTCATGTTTGCCATGTTTGGGCCCAAGTTTGTCATGGTCCAGCCTGCTAGAATCTTCCATTATCACCTTTCACTGGGCTGTTAGGTATTGGATAAGTGGGCATCGTTTTTGCTGACTGCTTCATGCTGATTAGTGGCAAATACCAAGAAAAGGGGAGTCATTAACCTAATGGAATTGAACATGGGTCCATCAGGTAAGGTAAGAAAAACGAGAAACTCAGAAGGAAAGCATGAATTCAGTGAGCCCTGGGTGGAGAAGCTGGAAGGGTCCTTGAAGCCACAGATTGCTGATTGCTTCATGCAAGTCATGTGAGTCTTGGAAGGGCATTGGCAGTAGCCAGGAGTACTCTCACAGGCCATCAACAAACTGTCCCTATGCCCAGCTCAGATGCTCACGGGCTGAATAAAAAAATGATGTCATCTTTGCTGGCATGATGTTGGCAATGACTGAGGAAGAGCTGATTAAATGTTTGGTTGTTTTTAATAACAAAAAAAAAAAAAAAAAACTTTGGTTGATTTTTCAAATTTGTTTGGTTAGGAAAAAGGAAAGGTAGTTAAGGAATAGAGGGGCAAAAACCTAATAGAACAACAATGGTGATAAAGTGGCCCAGAAAAGGCCAGGTTTAACTTGTTAGGGGCAAATGGAACCAAAGACAAGTTTCTCCTTTCTCTGCTGCTAAGAGATCTAAAGCCTGCCAGTTCTGGAGAGAGACTTGGACCAGAGAAATTAGCTGTCCTTGGAGGGAGGCCAGAGATTGGACTGTAGAGTCTATAGAGAGTGAAATTTGATCACAAAAATCTTGAGCTGTGAGGACAAAATGGCCCAAAGTCCCTCCGGCCATAGCTGTCCCAGTTAAGGCAGTCAGAATTATGCCTGTCATTATAGGCAGAAATACAGCCCTGGGGGAACTAGGTTTTGAGAGGAGCCAGTAGAATTCTGATTGGTCATAGAAGGTCAGTTGCAGACTATTGCCACTAAAAAGCAGGGTTCAGTTGCACAGTAGGGCCTGTGCAAAATGTTGGAGAAACTGAGAGGGTTTTGTCAGATTTGTCCTGAACTATTTCTAGAATTTTTTTTTGAAAGTTAATTGGTTTAAGGGCTGCTCCTCTCAGGCCAGAGAGGAGAATAGTAATGAAATGGTCTCTGGCCTGAAAATTATGTCTGTTATTGTAATTTCAGTTCGTGTCTTTGTTGGAGACTGCTGAAGCTGTGTCAGGGTTTAGTCTGGTTGTTGGATTTGGTTTGCATGTGTGTGGGCTTTCTTCCAGATCCATCTGTTCCTCAGGAAGGAGGTTATTAGACAGGATCATCTTCAGGCCGTGTACGGTGGGGGCCTAAGACAGGTATAGGTACTGGGCTTGTTTGATGAAGGCAGTCGGGTCTGGGGTAAAGAAACCTAGACATTTTTCAGCCTGAGCAAGTTTAGTAAGAGAGAAAGGACCGTAGACATGATACTAGGGCAGTCTTTCACACAAGGTGGAGTCTGATGTCTCTGAAGCTGCTGACAGTCTAGGAACTAGAGCAGTCACTCAGGCTGCAGCCATGCTGTAGTGCTGACTAACCAAGAAGTCCCTTAGCTTTCAGGCTTGCCACAGGACAAATAAAGCTTACCGGAGTTACAGAGATAGTTGAAGGGTAACTTCTGGTTTCTTTGAAGACTCCATTTTCTCATGTGGTGTTTTGAAGCAAACTGGGCACGTGAGGTCTTGCCCAGGTTGGCTTCTGACAGGGCATGTGATGTTTTTCTGGGACTTCTCATTGTGTAAAGGACGTGACTGTGGCCAGCTAAGAACATCTGTGGGTGGACTTTTAAGAGAGGACATATCTAGAGGCTCACGGACAGAAGACATTGCTCTTTGGATCTACATTGCAGGGCTGATCTTCCTTTTTCGATACTTAGCTTTGCAGAGAGAAATGTCTCAGAGACAGAGAGCTTTTGTAGGTAACCCCACTGAGTCTTTCGACTTTTGCTGCTTTCTGTTGGCCTTTGGACTGGACTGCTGGTATCCTGATGACTGAGTCTGGTAATCTGCTAAAGATTCATCAAACGTGATAAGCAGGAAGTAGATAAAAGAGGTCTACAGCCCTTTTCCCTCCTAATCTACCTAAGGTTGCAGGGGGCAGGGGTTGGAAGGAAGGTAAAAGTGCCTAAGAATCCTAAATAAAATATGTTTGGTGAAAAATCTAAGCCGACAAATAATCTCTTTGTTTTGTTTTGTTTGATTAAAACCACAGGAACAGGGATTGCAAGGTAGATTTAAAAATGATTGTGGGTCAGCTAGTCTGGAATATGTACCATAGCAGAAGCAGGAAGGATTGCCTTGGCACGGTGGGAGGTGAGAATCTACTCATGAAAGTATACCTCTGATTTCCACATGCCTTCATTCACATGCCAGTCACACACTGGCATCACCGCACACACACGCACACCTCCACTACCAACCCCACAATCACTAATACCAAGGAAAATTTTAAAAATAACTTAAAATAACTATAGGATGGATGACATTTATATGTAAGCTCACTCACTGCAATGTCTAAAATAATGTTTGACTAGAGCCCCTAAACCTAGCCAATAGATACAAAATTATGTGCTGTGATGGGATGCTTCAGAACATGTCTGCTGTGGGCATTTATCTCACAAATAATGGTAGAAACAGCATGCAGAATGCCAGTGCCTTATCTCAATGACAGGGAATTCTAGCAGAGTTTTAGGGTACAATAGTTGATTTGACCATCAAGTTGGAGCCATTCATCAGACTGATGGGTTTGAGTAAATTGTTTTGAACTCTGTTTTCCATTATTTTATCCTAAAGTAAATATTGTGAGCCCAGTAGTGCCTACACGGTGAGGTTATATAATGAAAAAAATGACATTGTGCTTTGAAACATTCTTCGCTTACAGTACCTCAAACATTGAGGTTTTCTGTGGGAGCTTTGTTTTATACTCATAGCAAACCACAATGCCAGAAATTGTTGCTTGTCTGATACAAAATGTCAGGAAGAAAGCAAAATCTTCATTGTGTAAGAGGAAATGAGATCACAGGCAGATTCATGGTTCCAATGAGGAGCAAAAAGGCTTTGTGAAGTGGTGGACAGAGGCAAGAATTACCAAATCTGAATGTGGGTCCGAGGAAGTCATCTGGCTGGTAGGACTGTGCAATAAGATACACAATATTTTCAGCCACAGAATGGTATATTTCTGGCCTTTGGTTTTTCCAGTTTTGATTATTGTAAAACAAAGCGAGGCATACTGCAAACACCGACAAACATGTATGCAAAGGTGCAGAAGGTTATTCTTGTGAAAGTTTAAGTAAAACCCAACCAAATATTTTTCAGTCTGCTTCAATTACATAGTTATAACTTTTTGTTACCCAATATTAGGAAGTTTTTTACCTGTGGAAGTTTTCATTTTCAGTGACGTGGGTTGAGTGTAGGCTTCCTCCATGCACCAGACGTGTGTTCCACAGCCAGCAGCCCCTCCCCAGGGCTCTGATATAATTTGTTGAGTTTATATGTCTGCTCATTGGTTAATAAAGATGTACTTTGATAAATTTTACTTGTTTTTTTTTAAAGAAAAGTTATGATTAGTTTTGCTTTTGTTTTAACCATTTAAAACAATCATAAGATATTAATCATGAAAGGTATTTTGAAAATTAAAAGTAGGTGACATTTGTAAGGATTTATTTCTTACTATAAACTAAACCTTGTGTTCTGTTTGGATCTTTTTTCTTCAAAATTTTCATATGTAATAAAAGATGTTACAAAAGACAAAAAATACTTAAAAAATTCTGAAAGGTTAATTTTGATTTTCATGGTTACTTTGTGGTAATTTCATTAACTCCAAGCTAGGCATGAAGACCAAACATGTTTGTTTGCCTGACACAATTCATAATTATGTTGACAATCATTGGTACTGAAAACTTCTTCAAAACATTAAAAAAAAAAAGTAATGGTGAAAATAGCTCAAGACAATACAGTGATTGCCTGACAAATGAAATTACCTGAGTTTGATCGTCAGAATCCGGGTCAAAACCCCAGGCTTAGTGAACTCTTCCAACCCCAGGGCTGGGGACATGGAGACAGGTGGACAGCTGTAGCTCCCAGACCAGCCAGCCAGCCTACTCGATGAGTTCTGGGTACCTAAGACACTGTTGTCAAAACTGAAGGTGGACAGCACCTGAGGAATGGCAGCAGAGGCTGTTCCCTGACACGGCGGGTGCACACGTGTGTGCCTTCACACAGGCACCTGCACACATGGTCACCCGCAATCCATGAGCGCATACACGTCACACAGTGGAAAATCTCTACTGCATCAAGACCGAGGGCGATGGCCATGGGCAGTGGCTTACAGCGAGGCCAAACACGCCAAATACGGACTTTCTGAAAAATATAAAATTTATTTCTGTTTTAGCAAAGTCCGCCTCCAGAGCCGATGCCTGGCGCAGTGAGGAGACTTTCTTCTGAAGTCACAGCAGGATGGTAACGTACGTAATTTTGCGGTCCACAGGTGGTAACCAAATCTGTGGTTTCCGCTGTTGTGCTACATCTCTATGTGCGTCACCCGCTTGACTGACAAAGACGTATCGAATACCTAATTCACTCAACATGAGGATGAATTTGCCAGAATCACTCTGCTCAAGTTAAGCAGTTAATTGATCAATAATAACTCAGTACATAAACAATCTCAGAAATCTTATCCTAAAGACAACAAAGGAGCAGGACCAATGGGAACAGGAGCGTTAATTCTGACAAATGTTCAAAGAAGTGTTAACTGTCATAAGATGTCTTAGAGAGTAGAACGACTTATTTGGTTTTAAATATCTGAGTTAACGTCACTCTAGTTTAAAAAGTAAAAGGCTTGAAAGATAAAAAAAATAACTTCAAGATAGAAAATACATTCTAATTCTGAGTGTATAAACTCAGATATTTCTTGTACCAGTCAATGTTGGACACATGATTATCATTCTTCACAATCATTGTGCCAGTGTTGTCAGAAATGCAAACATGCACAGAGGAAAAATTGTAATTGCCTTAAAGGAGCATGCTGCAATTCTCAGTCACAGAAAGACAAATAGATGAGAAGAGTATTTTTAAAACTATCTACTTCAAAACAACAACAAATGGATCCTGCACAATAATTCCAGTTTATGGACTATTGGTGGGTGGCAACACATTTTCTTCTCCCTAATGTAAAATATCATCCAAGGTAAAGTGAAGTGTAGGAAAATTTTATTTTCATGTCTCTGTGATCATCTTAAACATCTTAAAAGCTTATTTATTAGCTAAATATTATTTAGTAGAAGGTAATTGTTTTTCTGGCTACCAAATGCAGAAAGCTATACCTGTGAGCAAAGATACCTAAGTATAGTATGTTCAACTTATATGTCAATTTAAAATATATTTCTTTTATTTTTTGAGATTATATCATTTTGAGATTACATAATTACATCGTTTCCCACATTTTAATTTTTTTCTCCAGACCCATGTATCACTCCTTGCTCGCTTTCAAAATCATAGCCTTTTTTTTTTTGCTTTTTCTTTTATTTTTTGCTCATGCAAGTATTTTTAATAAATGTAGGGTAGCACACATATAACATACCTGAAAGTAGGAGAGAAACTTGTTGGAAAGAACATGAAATAATAACTTTTTTCATTAGTGGTCATTACATGTATGTCATGATATACATGTGTGCCATGATACATTGGTGTGCTCCAAGGAAGAGTGTTTCTTCCACGCCCAGAAGTCCTGCTTGTCTGCAGTGCTTTGTATGGACTTTCCCTGTTACAGGAGAACATACACCACCATATTCCTAAAATAGCGTGCTTCCTAACTACATGTTAGATACTTGTCCTTACACCCACACATAGGTGTAGTCCTCACCCCTCTACAATGAGACTTTTCTTTGTAGCAGATTGAGGCCATTAAAAAAATATACAAATGATCAAAATACCGAGTTATGGATTTTAGTCCCCAGTGTTTATATCTACAAAACACTTCCTCAGCTTTTGCTCAGGGACCAGTGTGGAAAAGGGAGTGAAAATGCTGTACGAGCCACAGGAGCATGGAGTTTACTGAACGATTGTGTGTGTCAGAAGCATAAGAACCTAAACTCAGAAAGTCTCACCAACACGACTGCCCACACATGAGCCTAGCTAGGAAAACAACACTGTCATCAAGTTTTCACTGACCCAGTTTTATCCAAAGGCTTCTAGGCAAGCATTCAACTATTGACTGACTACCTAGCCACTGTTTATAATTTTATACCAAGCATGCTATCACTAAGTTATCTCAACATATCTTGATCATTCTGCCTCAAATTTCTGAAGAACTGAGATTTTGGGCCAAATTTTATCACCTTAAGCCATTTAACATGGTGGGCTGTCCATGAAACTGGTTTTAGAAGACTTAGATTAGCAAAACCTTAGAACTCTGGGGCACAGCTAGGCGTCCAAGGCCACCACACAGCTGGACATCCATGGTCAGTGCACTTCTGGGCACCCAACACCAGACCTCTTTGAACACCAGCCCAATGCCAGTGCGTAGCTGGGCATCCAAGGCCACTGCGCAGCTCTTTCTCCATGAAAGAGCTCAGAGGACTGAGAAGCCCTGGGAGAGTCTTTTAGAAACTTAATGACAGTTGTAATCAAGGAAACATACTATGCCAAAGAGCATATTAGAATAATAAACACAAAACATTATTAAAGAAAATGGGAGGTTAATACACTGCTTTCATGTTTTTGAAAAAATAATTTTAACTAAAACGTTTTTTAGGGATACCCAGTAATAAACTGTTAATATGGACATCTGCTCAGCATTTAGCTGGTAACTAGGCACATAAAAATTTAATCGGTAGTTTCTTCAGTATTTAGGGATGCATTGCTATCAACATATTTTTCATGAAGAAAGTCATGCACAACTGTTAGTTATATTTATTACACGGAGGAACATTTTAATATAATAATGCAGATGCCTTTATCCTATAAACCCCAGTGGTACTTAAAGCTGGGATCTTATTACTTGTGCCGAGGGCCAAGCAAAGCCATAAACCCACTAAATTCTAACTGAGCTCCTGTGGTTGAATTGTGCACATTTGAGTTGTAAATTACAATATAAAGTAATCAAATATGTATAAAAATGGTAGTCAAGGAAGCAGTTTGCTGGATTCATAAGATTTCATAAGAAGTAAGGAAAATTTTATAAATATCAACACAGTGCTCTGGGTTTATGAAATTTCCTTCCCCAAATATGACAATGCTTTTCTAATAACTTAAGAAACTGCCTGTCAATCAGGACTACCTGCATTATTCTCCTCCTCATAATATCTCCTTTATTCACTGCTTATTTTCAAAACAATCATATTCAGCCCTCTGCTAACCTCCTATACTCAAAATGACCAAAGACTCCCTGTAGCATGATTAGGAAGATATTAAACCATTTCGAAGGATTCTCCGATGCCATTTTGTAACACAAACAACATTTAAATCATCAGTTGCAAAACAACAGATTTAAAAGACTGGAAGGCATTTTGCTTCCAGCTAGCATAAAATAGAAAAATCAGCTGAAATAAACAACACAGAAGCATGGAACCCTGTATATGTGACTACATAGTGATAAATATGAGCCTCCAGGAGCTTGTTTTGTCCTAATATATTGTTAGTCCTTATACAACAGAAAATATTAAGTTACTTTTAATGTTGCATTTATTATTAGCTCTAAGAAGGCATCAATACTGCAACACCAAAATCACTTGTTCCTTGGGAGTCTTAGCAACTGTCCTGTGAAATAAATAACTTCCAGGATGGCCAATTACTTTAAATAGATTCTTAGTGATCACTAAAGTAAGCATGAGTAAAAGAACACAGAGGATCCTATAATGGTGTCTCCAGCCATCCTTATAAAACTTAAGTTTTCTGTGTGGTGTACCTTCCAGGATGTCTCCATAGTTCCAGCTTAAAAATATTTGTGATGGTACAGAAGGCCTTTTGCCATCAGCCAGTCCTTAAGAGAGTAGCAACTCTGTAACAAATTGCACTGGAGACTGTGGGCAAGGGAATTTCTCTGAGCCTTGTTTATTTACAAAATAAATATAATAGTATTAAACTAAATGGATTGCTGGAAGGGAAAGTGGATTTATATGTAAAGAGCTAAGCATCTACAGAGAATGAGTATAAGACAGATCTAATCATTGTATAATATTATGTTAGTACTGTATTTAATAATTTTTAAAATTTATTTTCTTTTACTGGCAAAAATATCTGTAAGATGAATTTACCAAAATTTCAGCAGAGATTTCATGTGGTTATGTGTTTTTTACCTAGTTCCTCTAATATTCACAAATTTCCAATAAAAATATACAATTTATAATCAGAAAAAAATGTTTTAAAGGCAGTTAGGGATCAATACTTTGTGGTTTGTCTTCTTGTCTATAAAACATAAACTCATAAATTTTACATTATAAATGGATTCCAGTAAAGAATAATTTTCCTGTATTTTTATCTGGATATACAAATTGAGTATATATCCATTTTGTGCTGAACTTCTCCTATTGCAGATGAGTCACAGGTTTGAAACATTCTTACGTGGAACTAAGTCTAGATGATAGCAATACCTTGTCTACAGAGAGATCCCACCTCCGTTTTCTGTTGGGAGATTACAAAGATTTTAGTTCTCTGGACATCAACACTTAAATTCAAACCCGCAAAATGTAAACCACAGCCTGTGATTTAGACAGCAGCTCTACAGAGTATTTCCAAGCAGTGAGTGCTGTGTATCAATGCCAGTTTTGACTATGGTGGAACTGTCTTTCCATCCACAACAGGCGTTTACACAGGGAAAGTGATAAATCTTAAAAATAACTCCAAGGGCACTGCAGTCTATTTCCAATAGCAAAACTGCCATCTCTTTGTATTGAGAGAAACATCTCAACTAAACAAGAAATCTGAAAAATTGACATACAGCCAGTGGTGTATGCACATGTCTCTGTGTGCCTGTGCTGCGGTAATCAAAGGGAGGAGGAAGAGATACAGAAAGCTATTATTAAAATTCCAGAAACAACTGGAGTGGGGAAGCGTGAAGAGACAGGACGCTGCTCCCGGTGTTACCGTAAGCGGTAAGCGCGTTGAAGTATGGGTGGTGGCTTGAAAGAGAAGCCTGTGTAGGTCTTGGGCATTTGAACGTTTGGTCCCAAGTGTCTGGTAGAGGAGGTGTATCCTTACTGTGGGACTTATGCCCATGAGGGAAAGCTCTGAAGTTTCAAAAGCTATGTTTCATACCCGGTGGTCTCTCTGTTTCCCACCTGTTGTTTAACATGAGCTCTTAGCTACTGCTCTACCTGACAACTCCATCTCTATGGACTCTAGTTCTCTGGACCCTTATTTCCAAAAAAACCCCTTACTGCTCTGAGTCTTCTGAGTCAAGGTGTTTCTTCACGTCAGTGGAAAGAAACTTTGACAGAAGTTGGTACCTGGAAATGAATGGATATTTCTCACAAGAAGTTGACGATGCAGTATTTTGAAGAAAAATAAAAGATGTGCAGACCTTGAAGAAGAGCAATTGACGTCTGTAATGGGGGCTTTGTGTGCCATTTTAGTAGGAGCTGATGGCAGTGCTGATTGCAGTGGCTGTAAAGGCCCAGCTCAGGAGGGTTCAGAGGGGACTAATACTGGCAACCCAACTAGAGACAGTTGTTGTGAGACTTTGGCAAAAAGGAACGCTACTGCTTTCTGCCTACATCCTATGAATGTGCCTGAGCCTAAATGTAAAAGAATGGGTTAATTTATTTGGTGGAGGAAATTTCAAGATAACCTAATATTGACTGTCCTGAGGGTGTCAGCAATCAAGTGATGTACAATGAAAAAGAGCAAGAACGGCAGAATGAAATCCAGAGCACACAGTCTGGAAGTGCAAAGGACACTGTGTAAAGTTTCAGCAGAGGCCCACACTGGAGGAGATTACCACGGAGGGGAGGTCAAATCTTCACTGCAATAGTGGGAATGGTGTCCTCAAGCAAGAGCCCATCCAGGTCAGGTTCTAACTTCTGAAAGCAAAAGGCCCAAATGCTTTTCTGCTCCTAAAAGGAAACACCCATAAAGCTGCTGCAAGTAATATTCTAGGACCATATTCTGTGCTAAGCAGCCGAACTTGGTCATCTTATCCACGTGGCACTAACTTCCAAGTCATAAAAGATGAACAAAAAAAGTGGTCATGGAACATTCCTTCAAAGTCATGGAGACCTTCCAAGGCGAGAGAGTGTGTGACAGGGCAGACCGTTTGTGAAGGTCCTGAGAGGGCAAAAGGCTCTGAGAGGCCCTGGAGTTGCAGAGGCGATCCCAGCATGCAGTAGTGCCATATTGGTGAGATATCTTCCAAGGAGGGCTCTAAACAAGGAGTGAAATCAGCCCCAGAGAGAAATGTGTTGCTGTGGAAAAGGCTGGAAGAGAAGAACCATCTAACCCCTTTGGCACCGGACTCAGAGCTACAGGATTTGGAGTTTTCCCTGTTTGGTTTGGGTCTTGATTTGGTCCACTATTTTCTTACTATACTCTGATCCCCCCTTTTGAAATGCCATTGTATATAGAAGTACATATTGATTTTTTTTAACAGGGTATTACACCTAAGAGATTTTCATGAGTCTCAAAAGAAACCTTGTTTTGGCAAACTTGAACGAACCAACACATTTAATAGATGTGCTTACATAGCAGGGCAATATCTCATCCTTAGACAAAAATCAGAAAAAAAGGGGAAGAGTACAAATACTGTTCTCCAAGGAAGACTCCCTCAAAATGTTTATCTAAAACCAAATAGTCCCAAGCAGGTTGATCACGTTGTAGTGATCTATGTGGGATTTTTATATGAATATATAATTAAAGAAATAGAGGCAGCGTATTTGAAAAAACACAAGGAGTGGGCATGAGGTAGACTGGAGAGGGAGGGTAGAAAGGAGAAATGTATTTTAATTTCAAAAATAAAAATGTGTACTATAAAGAGACTTTGGGCTTTTAAACACTATTGTGATTGAAGTATTGTGATTGTGACCTTTGGAGTTAGACTAAATGCATTTTGCATCCTGAGACTATGGGGGCCAAGAAATGAAATGTGACGGTTTGAGCGAGACGTCACCCGTAAGTCTGGGATACGTGAATACTTTGTTCCCAGTAAGAGCTTCCGCAGGCTTAGGAGATGGATGCGATGTCATTAGACATTGGTCACAGGTGAGGGAGGTTTGAAATTTGAACAGACTCAAGCCACTCCTGGTTTTTTCTCTCTGCTTCGGGTGTGTGCTTGAGATGTAGGCTTTCTGGGGCTGTCCCAGACACCTACGACCCACTACCTCACTCGTTACCACAGACTGTTACGCTTCTATAATCATAAGCCAAATGAGCCCTTTCTTCTCTAAATTGCTTTGCTCTGTAAACAAATTTTATTTGCAAATTTTTGCCAATAAAAATAAACAACCTAGAAACCTGCCACAGAGAGCCTCTGAAAGGCTCTGCCCTGCAGACTATCAAAGCAGACGCTGAGACTTATGACCAACTGTTGGGCAGAGTGCATGGAATTTTATGTAAGAAGTGGGAAATAGTAAGAGCTGGAGGGGACAGGAACCCCACAAGGAGAGCAACAGAACCAGAAAATTTGAACACAGGGGTCTTCCCAGAGACTCATACTCCAACCAAGGACTATTCATGGAGATAACCTAGAACCCCTGCACAGATGTAGCCCATGGCAGTTCAGTGTCCAAGTGGGTTACATAGTGATGGGAAGAGGGACTGCCTCTGACATAATCTGATTGGCCTGCTCTTTGATCACCTCCCCCTGAGGGGGGAGCAGCCTTACCAGGCCACAGAAGATGACAATGCAGCCACTCCTGATGAGATCTGATAGACTAAGATCAGAAGGAAGGAGAGGAGGTCCTCCCCTATCAGTGGACTTGGGGAGGGGCATGTGTAAAGAAGGGGAAGGGAGGGTGGGACTGGGAGGGGAGGAGAGAGGGGCTTATGGGGGGATACAAAGTGAATACAGTGTAATTAATAAAATAAAATAAAATTAAAAAAAAGAAATAAGAAATAAACAATTTCTATTTCATTACAGAAATAAAAATGTAAGTAAGACAATATGGAAGAGCACACTTTTAAAAACATTTTACACAGGTTGTGTTCCTAATTAGAAACACAGTCGTAGGCATAAGTATGTCTTCTAAGCAAGGAGAAGATCAACATTTGTACTTTTGTATATAAAGATGACAGGCAGTTCCACGTCAAGATGCTGACAGTCAAATTAGTGTGCTCTTTGTTCTCACTGTAAGCTTCACAATCAGAGAAATTTAGAAAACCTTAATGTTGTAAGATATTCAAGGAGTTTCTTCTAATGAGTAACATCGAGATAGGCAACTTCTACAGTAGAGAAAGAATGAGTATAAACAAAGGAAAAGAAGAATAAGTACAGGGGTGGATTTTTTAAAAAACAACGATGCTATTATAAAGTGAATATATATATACATATATATATATACATAATATGTGCGTGTATACAGGTACCCTTACACATATGTGTATTGTACAAATTGCTGTGCTTTATTCTACACACATATACACTGCATACATACATACATACATACAAGAATATAGCACGTACTTACTGACTTATTTGTAAGCACAGACAACATTGAAACAAAGTACAGAGTGAGTTATCTATGTTTGGTAACTAGCAATTAGGCATTGAAGGATGAATATGTAACTGGCTCATGATAAACCTATAAACACAACTATATGTGGAAACCTATAAAATGAGAGATAATTATAAATTCAACATTGGTGAGGAAATAAATGCCAAAGAAAATTGAATTCTTCTTTATTTATTTATTTATTTTTAGTACAATTTATTCACTTTGTAGCCCACCTGTAGACCCGTCCCTAATCCCCTACTAATCCCACCCTCTCTCCCTCCCTCTTCCCTCCCCCATGCCCCAATCCAATGACAGGGGAGGTCCTCCTCCCCTTCCATCTGACCCTAGCCTATCTAGTCCATAAGGAGTAGCTGCATTGTCTTCCTCTGTGGCCTGGTAAGGCTGCACCCTCAAGGGGGAGGTGATCAAAGAGCCACCCACTGAGTTCATGTCAGAGACAGTTCCTGTTCCCCTTACTAGGAAACCCACGTGGACACTAAGCTGCAATGGGCTACATCTGTGCAGGGGTTTTGGGGTTTTGGTTATCTCCACTCATGGTCCTTGGATGGAGTATCAGTCTCAGGAAAGACCCCTGGGCCCAGCTTCTTCTTCTTCTTCTTCTTCTTTTTTTTTTTTTACAGCTCCTGTCCCCTTCAGGTCTTTCTTTTTCTCTCCCCCTTCTTTCATAAGTTTCCCTACACTCTTACACTCTGCCCAAAGTTTGGCTATGAGTCTCAGCATCTGTTTTGATACACTTCTGGGTAGAGTCTTTCAGAGGCCCTCTGTAGTTGCTCCTGTTCTGTTTCCTGTTTTCTCCCTCTTCTGAAGTCTATCCCGTCTGCTTGTCTGAGTGACGATTGATCATGTTACCCAGAGTCCTCCTTCTTGCTTAGCTTCTTTAGGTGTACAGATTTTAGTATGTTTATCCGATATTATATGTCTAATATTCTTTTATAAATGAGTATATACCATGTGTGTCTTTTTGCTTCTAGGATACATCACTCAGGATGATCTTTTCTAGTTCCTACCATTTGCCTGCAAATTTAATGATTTCCTTCTTTTTAATTGCTGAGTAGTATTCTATTGTGTAAATGTAATACAATTTCTGTATCCATTCCTCCATTGGGGACATCTGTGTTGTTTCCAGATTATGAATAAAGCTGCTACAAACATGGTTGAGCAAATGTCCTGAGACTGGAATTTAAATGGAGAATGTGCAGATACAAAAACAAAAGAAAGAAAGAATAGAAGTGTTCAAGTGGAGCAGACTCAAGTGATGATTAAGTAGGTGGAAGTGAGTTGAGATAGAAATGTTTCCTCAAAGGAAAAATCTGTAACTCTAATGGTACAGACAGGTCATCAAACAAAGGGTGGTTTTCTTTTTGCCCATCCATAAAACAGCAGCTATTTCTTGAATAATGGTAGTATAGGTAGCTGTTGTTTTGGGTAAACTCTGGCTTTTTATATGTCTTTATTTGGAATCAAAGCTTTGTTGCGGGAGTGTGAGTGATATTTTAGTACTTTCTGAAATAAAAATAGTAAACTTATAGATGCTAAAGTAATTGCCTGAATTTGGAAAAGCAACACAAGTAAATCAAATACTTGAAGTTGGAAATTTTAACTTCAACTGCTTTAAGCACTATACACTTATAAACATTAATGTATGCAGTTTACATACTTTGAAATATTCAGGGAAAAGCTTAGCACAATAGGTTTAAAATTATTAAACCATTTCACCTGTCACCCATGAATCTGCAAAGACTGAGACCATAGGACTTTTTTTCTGTTTGGGTTCATCAGTCACAGCTGCCATGTTCCTTCTAGAATGCTGTGAACAAGATTATGATCCTGGATGGACAGTGTGCTCTGGAATAAATTCCCCTTTTGTCACCATTTTGAAACATGGTCCTCATTGGCATGTTTGCCATGAGGACATCAAGAAAAGGATAAGAAGCAGAGCCTTAATAACACTTACTCATTCACATTCACTTACAACCCGAAAATTCTCACTGATCTTTAGTAAAGACTAAATGAAAAGTACAGTAACAATAAAATTCCCTGTTTATTTTTATCAAATCTTTATGTTATCAGATCAGATCAGAAATTTTTGTTTTCATAAGAGAACATATGCCTTCAACATGTACAGTTTTCTCTATGAAAGCTTACATCAAGTTCGTTTCTTCACAGCTGTGGTTATAGAAACTTTTAAATTATGTTTTATAGAAGTTTGTAAACCTCTCATTATAATAAAACATAAGCCATTAAAAGACTCATTCTAAGCTCATTCATAAATACAAAATGGATACTATTATTAAGTAAAGTCATATTGGGACACTAATTCAAACACAAAAATGAATAAAAAACTATGTAAAAAATGTAAGGACTGTTATTTAAAATAAATATTCTGAATACATTAGATTTTTCTAAAATTACTACAAGATGATGATTATAAGAATGAAAAACCTTGCATAAATTTGAATATAATATTTTAAAAACCAAAAGCATGCTATATTTTCTAATTCATTTTGCACCCTTTTTGGACTAGCATTTTGCTTACAGCCTATTTTCATTTTCCTGTGTAGTGTGTCAACATAGCAAATATATTACCTGAAATTTTTCCCAATTAATCTTGAAATTTCATTCATCTCCTATGTTTGTCCTTTTGATCTACATAATTAATTTTTCTTTATAAAAACTCTGATAAGCAAATTGCATAATTGAAGGTGTGCCTTCCTGGTGGGATGCCTTTAAACGTAGTTTGAATACCCAAAAGACCCAATTATACAATTCAGAGTCATCATAGTTGTTGACATCCTGTTTTAACATATTCTATTTGAATATATGAATTCAATTATGACATATGCTAAAATTGATAAAGGTTTGTTTTGAAATGACTGTGACATTTGTGGTAGACTCCTGTCATAAGTTCAATGCACATCCCATTTGTCTTTCTAAATGAGGATTAATCACCTTCGCCTGTGTCCACTTTCTTGATTATCTTCTTTAGGTGTGTAGATTTCATTATGTTTATCATGTCTTGTAGGTCTATATAAGCGAGTATATACCAAGTTTGTCTTTCTCCTTCTGGGATACTTCACTCAGAATGATCTTTTCTAGATCCCACCACTTGCCTACAAAAGGCATCTGAAAGACTCTACCTAGCAGTGTTTCAAAGCAGACACGAAGACTCATAACCAAACCCTCGGCAGAGTGCAGGGAATCATATGAAAGAAGGGAAGTTAGTATGATATGGAAAGGATAGGAGCTCTACAAGGACCAAATATATCTGGGCACAGGGTCTTTTCTGAGACTCACACTCAACCAAGGACCATCTATGGATATAACCTAGAACTTCTGCTCGGATGTGGCCTGTGGTAGCTCAGTAACCAAGTAGTTTCCCAAAGTAAGGGGAACACGGACTATTTCTAACAGGATCTCAAGGGCAGGCTGTTTGACACCCCCCCCCCCAGGGGAGGAGCAGTCTGTTAGGCCACAGAGGAGGACTTTGCAGCCAGACCTGAAGATACCTGATAAAACAGGGTCAGATGAAAGGGGAGGAGGTCCTCCCCTATCAGGGGACTTGGAAAGGGGCAGGGAGGAGACCAGGGAGGGAGTGTGGGGTTGGGGAGGGAATGAGGGAGCGGGATACAGCTGGGACACAGAGTTAACAAAATGTAACTAAAAAGAAAAATAAAATAAAAAAAAAAAATAAAAGTTGTTATAGACTAAAAAAAAAAAAAAAAAAAAAAGAAATGACTGTGACAGGAAACGATTAAGATATAAGCAAAGTAGTCCACTGAAACCTGCAAAAAAATAAAAAGAAACAGAGTTCTTGAGTTCTTGGTTTATTTTGCGTTTTCAGTGTTGAAGTAACACACACTTTTGGATTCCAAAACATAAACAAGATACACGTGTCTTGGAAAACTCCTCTGCAGCTCTCTCTTTTTCATCCCCTCCTTGGAGCTTCATGCAGTTTATTTATGTCTATGCATTATACACAGATATAAAGTCTACAGCAGGGAAGGGCTGGTGTGTAAGCATGCACAGCAGAGCCTTTTCTGCATATCCTTTATCCACTGGGCACTATTATCCTTCATGCTTTTTTTTTGCTTTTTTTCTTTGGAGATCACATCAGAGTTATGCTCAGACTTCATTATAGAAGCTCACTGCCCTTCCCTAAGAAAAACCAAATAGTTTCTACAGTCCAGTATAATATTTAACATTTCTATTTCTGGGTTTTGCATCACTTTTATTTTCTCCCATAAAATAATGGCGAGTTACTTGGTAAGGACAGAAGAATCTCATTCTTACAAAGTTTCAACAAAGCTGTCTGGGTCATACTGACCTCTCTTTAAGGATCATTTTCACTTACAGTCCACAGCTTCAACACATACTGGCTTCAGTTTTTATTTACCTCTGTCCTTTGCATCTGTTTCATATTAAAGGGGAATGACTGGGCCTTGATCATGTGTACTGGCAGCTAGCAAAGCCATACACATTCTGATTTTAAAAATCGCCCTCTACCATCGCTCAGCGTTGTATAAAGCAACGACAAGCAGTTGCAATGTGATTCTTACTGCACTTTCTCCATATTCTGAAACAAATGCCAACAACAGTAAGATCCAAAGCTTAAAAGGCTCCCTGTCCACTCTCTGCCCTTGAGAACTGAATCTGAGGCATTAACCAAACTGTTCAGGAAGCCAAGATAGCTTCAGCGTGATGTTCCTCCTTTATGATCCTGCTGTTAAGAATAATCTTGTTATCCACTTTTTTCCCATTCCTTCCCACTCTTTTCTCAAATACTCTGAAAGCATGCCCTCATTTTCCCCTAATGTATCCTAAGGTGCTAGTACTTATTTCCTGTTTTCTCGTTTTCATCCTGTAATTCATCAATGTTTTAGGGAGATAATTTACAGAAAATGTTGTGCGCAGTGATGAACTAATTGCAGACTAAAATAAAATAGGTTGTAGCATCATCTCTGCTATACTAAGTATGACACCATCTTTACAGATGCACTGTACTGAGGCCTTATACATCAAAAAGCATTCCGGTCAGCTACAGTTTTAGCTCTATCTCATGTGGCAGAAAGAAGATCATTACAGACATAAACAAATAACTGGCTTAAAGTGAAAAGCACAGAGAGTGGGTAGCTTAAATTTTAATGCTTAACACAGCATATCAAACACAATGAAACAGTCTGTTAATGACAAACTTTCTAAACAACAAACTCTCCATTTATGATATAAGTGCTAGAAAATCCCTGTGATGATCCTCTAAAGGACACACTTCATAAGAACTGCTGAACTGACTCTTATTTAGCATTGTTGGTGAGTGCCTTTGTGGTTCCTGTGTTATTTCAGGATATATGGTATGACTTAATTTACAGTGTATTTATAATTGAGTCATTTTTATTGAACTAGAAAGTTTACATACACAGCCTGAAGTCAGCGAGTTTTGTTACAATTATAAAATTAGATTCCTTTTTCAAGATATGCTACTTAAAGACATGAGCCATGTCATTCTCTAGAGTTTAATGAAGAAGCAGTAATGCTGAGAAACATTCAGAAATCAGGAGACAAATGAAAAATTGTAATTCTGACTTTATACTACTACTCAATGTACTCATATACATTGGGACGTTATTGGAAGATTGTGTGTGTGTGTGTGTGTGTGTGTGTGTGTGTTACATGTGAGCGTATGTGTAGGTATGCATATGTTGAAATTGTTATGTGCATTACTGTGTAACTGTGCAGAGACCATAGGCAAACTCTGTGTCCTGATGGATCATGCGCTGCCCTATTTCCTTGAGACAAGAAGTCTTTCACCAAGTAAAATTTCACCTTTTTTTTTGTGTGTGTGTGTGTCTAGGTTGGTTGGTCAGTAAGTCCCAGGCATTCCCTCTTCTTCCTTGCTAGCCAATGATATTTCTCCCTAGCCTTACTGTCTAGTTGTTAATATTCGTTTTGACTGGCAGTCTGTTAATTTTCAGAAGGAAGAAGTCTGGCTTGGTCGGTACATGTACTGCATTGCCATGAATTTCCTTCCTCCAACACATGCCAATTTTCCTCATGTGTTGTCTGGGGTCAGTAACAGAGGCCCAAATATGTGACACAAAAAGGAAAAGGAGGCATTTACAAGTCTGTATTACAGGATATTTATGGGAATATAATAAATCTGGGTTCTAACTATAGGCCTTAGTGGTAAGTTGAACCTCTCCAGATTCGTATAGCTGTAGGAGTCTCAGTGAGACTTTCAGGTATCTTCAAGTCCAAGTTGCCATCTCTTTCAACTTTCAAATATCTGTGACAAGTGCCCTGGCCTTGAGACTCCTGGGGCCTAGTCCATCTTGAAAGCCTCTGGCCCCATCAGGGAAATGAAATTTGATTTCTCTTTATTCCAGGTAAGAGTTGTCAGTCATATCCAAGATTGCAGGAATTGTTAGGCTTCACAGACAGTCTGAGAGAGACAAGGATTTCACAGGAATAAGAAGAAACCCCGGGTCCTTCCCTTGCTTGGTTAGAGTCACCTCAAGGTACTTTATGTTATTAGTGGCTATTGTGAAGGGTGTTGTTTACCTGATTTTTTTCTTGGCACTTTTGTCTTTTGTATACAAAAGGCTTTTGATTTTTTTGAGTTAATTTTGTATCCAGCCACTTTGCTGAAGGTGTTCATCAGCTGAAGTGAGGATACAAAGTTAATAAACTGTAACTAATATCAAAAAAAAATAAAAATTTAATTAAAAAAAGAAAAAAACGCAGCTTCTCCAAACTATCTCTCAATATTTTTTGCTTTGCACTTGAAATTCATTTTATCTTTTCCAAATATTTATTTTTTTAACTTAATTGTATTTTTTACAATTTATTCATTTTATATCCCAATTGCAGCCCCCTCCTTCATCTTCTCCTGGACCGACTTCCTTCCCTCCAGACTCCCAGTCACTGTTCTTCAGTCCAATCAAAGGAGGAGTTCTCCTCCACCAGCTTATCAAGTGTCTTCAGCACTGCCTGGAACTTCTTCCTTTGTGGTCTGAAAAGGCTGCCCAGACAGGGGAAAGTGATCAAAGAACAGACAACTGAATTCATGTCAGAGACAGCCCCTGCTACTCTTACTCGGGAACCCACATGGAGACTGAGCTGCCTATGGGCTACATCTGTACAGGGGGTCTAGATCCTCTCCATGCATGGTCCTTGGTGCATCAGCCTCTGCAGCCCCCGTGGGCCCAGAGATTTTGGTTTTGTTGTTCTCCTTTTGGAGCTCCTGTCCCCTCCAGGTCCTTCTTCCATAAGACTCTCTGCACTCTGCCCAACATTTGACTGTGAGTCTCAGTATCTGCTTCGATCCCCTGCTGGGTAGAGTCTTTCAGAGGACTCTCTGCAGTTGGCCCCCATCCTGTTTCCTCTCTTCCACTGCTTTTGGTGTCTATCCTGTTTACCATTCTGAATGTTACTTAAGCATTCTCCTAGGGTCCTCCTTGCTGTTTAACTTCTTCAGGTCTGTAGATTTTAGTATGATTATCCTATATTCTATGGCTAATATACACTTACAAGTGAGTACATACTGTGGGTGTCTTTCTGCTTCTAGGTTACCTCATTCAGAAGGATCTTTTCTAGTTCCAACCATTTGACTGCAAATTTCATGATTTTCTGTTTTTCATAGCTGAGTAGTATTTGATTGTGTAAATGTGCAACAATTTATGTATCCATCCTCCATTGAGGGACATCTGGGTTGTTTCCAGATTCTGCCTATTACAAATAAGGCTGCTTTGGACATAGTTCAGCAAATGTCCTTATTGAATGGTGGAGCATCTTGTGGGTACATTTCCGGGAGTGGTATAGTTGGATCTTGAGGTAGTGCTATTCCCAATTTTCTGAGAAAGCACCGAATTTATTTTCAAAGTGGTTTTACAAGTTTGCACTCCCACCAGCAATGGAGGAGGATTCCCTTTTCTCCACATCCTCTCCAGCATGTATTTTTGATCTTAGCCATTCTGATAAGTGTAAGATGGATTCTCAGAGTCATTTCGATTTGCATTTCCCTGATGACTAAGAATGTTGAGCATTTCTTTAAGAGTTTCTCCAAAATTCGATACTCATCTGTTAAGAATTCTCTGTTTAGCTCTGTACCCCATTTTTTAATTGAAGTGTTTGGTTAGTTGGTGTCTAATTTCTTGAGTTCATTACATATTATGGATATTTGCTCTCTGTCAGATGTAGAGTTGGTGAAGATATTTTCCCAGTCTGTAGGCTCTCATTTTTTTCTGTTGACGGTGTCCTTTGCTTTACAGAGGCTTTTCAGTTTTGCAAGCTCCCATTTATTAATTGTATATATGTAATTAATTATTAATTATTAATTACAATTAATATATATATATATATATATACCAATTCTCTGAAGAAAGAATTTGATGACGATATCAGAAGACAGAAAGATCTCCCATGCTCATTGATTGATAGGAATAACAGTAAAAATGACCATCCTACCAAAAGCAATCTACAGATTCAATACAATTCCCATCAAAATACAAATAAAATTCATTACAGACATTGAGAGAAACTTCTCAACTTCATATGGAAAAACAAAAAACCCAGAATAATTAAAACATAAACAATAACATATCTTCTGGAGGTATCTCCATCCCTGATCTCAAGGTGTACCATAGAGCAACAGTAATAAAAACTGCATAGTACTGGTATAGGAACAGACTGGTAGATCAGTGGAATCAAATTGAAGACCCAGAAATAAACCACATATTTTTGGATACCTGATTTTTTACAAAGATGGCAAAACCATACAGTGGAAAAAAAGATAGCGTCTCCAACAAATGATGCTGGTCTAACTGGATGTCTACATGTAGAAAAATGCAAATAGACCCATATCTATCACTCTGAACAAAAGTAAAGTCCAAGTGGTTCAAAGACCTCAACATAAAACCAGACACACTAAATCTGTTAGAAGAAAAAGTAGGGAAGAACTTTGAACTCATTGGCACAGGAGATAACTTCCTGAACAGAACAGCAACTTCACGGGCTCTAAGATCAACTATCTCTCAACAGTAACAAACCACACTTAGTAGACCTCACTCTACTAGAAGAAAGAGTGACAGCTCTTTATTTATTTAAACATTTCATGTTTAAATAAATAGCATTTCAAATGCTATCAATTAGATACAAGTGGCATTCAACTTTTGTGCTGAGTGATGATGCTTCCCAGAATTTTTAAACCTTTATCCAACACAAAATAAAATGTAATAAAATTATATTAATGTCAGGCCTACTCTATATTTGAAATAGTACTCCAGCTTTTTTTACTATAAATGAATTATTTCCATTTTATTTATTCATATTGGAGATCCACATTTTAGAGAAAGATTAACAATGACCATGTAGTGTGTACAATATAATGTTGGAGTGTTTTAATGTTCTTTCTACATTAATTAAATCAAAATCTGTAGGGACATGATAAGAATTCTAGTGAGTACTCCATGGTCAAGGTTTCTGCAGACGTTTTGCTTTTCTGATAGCGGCAGAAACGCCAACGGTTGGTCACACAGATAAATAATTTGCAAGGTGCACACTTAGGTCTCTCACTAAGTTCAAACTGTTGACATTTCACATTATCCTTTAGTCTTCTGCAGTATAACTCATCGTTAGAGACAGAACCTATGAGGCAATTGCATCGAGCCTGGTATATCACTAGCACATAATAAATTCCAGCCTTTATTGGGGTATTGTTTGCTCATATCCTCTACCAACGTCAGGGGAAAATAAAGCCAAACATACCTTAGGCTCCTAATGCTATATCATCTAATTAGATGAGTCATTAACACCTCATGGTTCTAAGACTTACCTACATAAGTGTTAAATGCACCTTAAAAATATCAGGACCCTGTTCCTGATAGTAAGAGAAGATAAAGAGGAAAACAGTTGAGAATTGCCACATTCTAAAAGTACTTTTAGTTGCTAAGGGGAATGGAAAATTACCGAAGAATTCAGGAACAGAATATCTGAAAACAATGGACATGCTGTAAAGGAAGGGGGAGAGGGAATATGAAAGGTAAATGGGGGAAAAGGATATATGACATATTCCTTTATCTGCAGAACTTATCTTCTTGTCTGCCTGTCTGTCTTTCTATGGGACTGTCTGCTACAGAAGTAAGGCGTCAAGACTGGGGAATGGGAGGGAGTGGGGAGAGGGCACAAGAGTGAGTAATGAGATGTAAAGTGAGCAGCGTGTAATGAAGCAAATGCATATAACGGACAATCCTGAAGCCCCATGGTCACCCTAAGAGCGACCACAGCACACCGTCTAATGAGAAGAGGCCCTGTCTGCACTCTTCTCTTCATCACTGCCTACGTACCACAGCGTGCATTCTGAGACGTGCATTCTGAGACGTGCATTCTGAGACGTGCATTCTGAGACGTGCATTCTGAGACGTGCATTCTGAGACGCATTCCCCACTGCACTGGAGAAGGCACTTCTGGCTCCAGTGTCACTGAACTTGTTTACAAATAAGTATTTAAAGCTCCAGTGAGTCATGTGGGCTATTAGTTTCCATTTTCAACCCAGTATGTATATTCTGAAGATTTGGGTTTTTCCAAATTTATACTCCACAATCCTTAAACATTTACATATGTAAAACATGGGACTTTTGTTTTTTGTTTGATTGGCAGGGAGGGGGGGCTGTGTTTTAGCTATACAGACACTTCAAAGATGTCTTTGGAGTTTAGAAATGCTTAGTTCACTCACCACCCACCACAGAGGTTGCTGCTACAAAATGGCCTAAAGACTCCTGGAAAGAATTATGAATTGTTCTAAGTTAATACACTACATTGAGGCGCACACACACACACACACACACACACACACACACACACACTCACTCACACATACACACTCACACATAATTTAAAATAAAAATGAAATCAAACAAGACAAATCGTCTATAAAATATTAATAGAGAAATGAATGGGTTCACATGTTTAGTTTGTCTTTCTTTTCCTGATATAGTGAGCTTCAGTCTCAAAGCCCGGAGAATGACTGGCGCTGTCAGAGCTGCACTGGAGAACTTTTCCGGTGGAAAATGCTGAAAATAACGCTTTAAAACAAGGAGGAAATAGACATGCTCTGTGTTTTTTAGTGATAAAAAACATCAAATAAAACATTAGCTAAAATTATGTACTAAAGCTATAATGTATCTGTATTTTTATATTTTAAGTTATTTATAGTCCTTAAGATAGTTCCCAAAATCAGGAAAAGTTTATGTTTTCTATAAAATTATGATGTTCTATTTTAAAAATGAAGAAAACTCTGATGAGCTAAAATATATAGGGGACATGGTTTTGTGATTTTACAAGATTATATGTGTATATGTGTGCATTCATAATGGGATTATTTATGCTTGATTATACTTTTATTTCTTTCCAAAAATAATGATTTTTTTAAAATTTTTTCTTCTCTCTCACATTATATCCCCACCAGTTTCCCTTCTTTCTCCTCCTTCCTCCCCTCTCTGTCAGATCCATGCTCCGTTTCCCATCAGAAAAGAGCAGGCCTCCCAGGGATAGGAACAGAGCATAGCATGACAAGTTACAATAAAACTGGCAAAACCCTCTGCCAGGGCTGGGCATGGCAACCACGTAGGAGGAAACAGGTTCCAAGTGGAGGCAAGAGAGACTCTTCCCACTCCACTGTTGGGAGCCCCACAAGAACACCAAGTCACCCAAGCACAAGGTAGTACCAAAGTGCCTCGCTCGGACACACACCCACACTGTGACTGTAGGCTCAGGCTCTGGGAACCCCCATGAGGTCTGCTTAGTTGTTCTGTGGGCCCAGTTCTCATGGTGTCCTCAACCCCTCTGTCTCCCCTTCTCTCCTTTCTTCCAAGAAGTTCCAGCCTAAGGTTTGGCTGTGGATCTGTCCCCAAAAGTTGCTTGATGATGCCTGTCTGATGAGAATTAAGATAGGCACTGAACTGTGGCTATAGCAGAACATCATTAGGAATCATTTCACTGACATTTCCCCCCACCAGTCCGGTTTGGTTCTATTTTGGATCCCTGGGCTGTCAGGCCTCTGGGTCCTGGCCATCCAGGAACTGTCAGGCATGGGCACCCACTTGTGGACTCAAGTTCCACCAGTCATGGGTTGGACACGCCCACAATTATATGTGTGTGGTAGGTGCAGGTAAATCCATGTCAGTTCAGGGAACTGCACAGGTCAGAGATGTCTGCTCTCCTGGAACTAAACCTACAGATATTTGTGAGCCAACAGATGAGAGTTTGGGACTGAATCTGGATCCTCTGTAAGAGCATTACAAGCTCTGAACCATTGATCAACCTCTCCAGCCCTGAGTTTTAGTTCACAAAATTCAAAGGAATTGACTGGTGGGTAAAGTGAGAATTTGTTCTTGTATCTGTCTGCTGTGCTTTGTCTATTTCCACCAAAATTTATGTTGAAATTTAATCTCTACTGTGATTGGCTCATGAGAGAGATGGGATAAACATGAGGGCTCTGTCCCCAGGAGTAAATGGTTCTACCCATAAGTGAAATGGTTAGTGGGTTAATTGGTCACTTCAATACCGGACCTGTTATCAAAGTCAATTTGATGTTGTTTCTTTTATGTTCCCCTAAATGATATCCTATGTGGCTTGGGAATCTGTAGAAAATTCCTTTCAACATGAAATCCCTATTATATGTGACTACATGGCTTTTAGCCTCTTGAATAAGGAGAAGTAAATCTTTATTTAAAAACAAAAATCTAGTCTGTCTATTAAGCTGCAGCAGCAGAAAGCAAAGTAAGATAGTATCATGATAGATTTCCCCTAACATCCTGTCTGGTATTGAGCACTGTTAGGAACAATGAAAATAACGATGCACACAGCAGATTTTACATGAAAGAGGTTTATTGGGTGGAGAGGAAGAGAGAGAGAGAGAGAAGGACAGAGCGAGACATGGTAGGAGGAAGGGAGTGGGTGCCCAGACAGAAAAAGGGGAGAGGGAAGGGTGAGATGGCAAGAGGGCATGAGAGAGACAAAGTGGTGTGTTGAACCTTTTAAGGAGCAATGTAACCACAGCTCCCGGGTGTGGCTACCTGGCAGGTGACACATGATGACATCATAGTTGGCTAGGCAACCCAGAAGCAGGCTGCTTAAATACTAACATTCCTCCCTTTTTCTATAATTAAAAAATGAGGAGCTTGGGCTGCTTCTCATGTAAGGCAAGTTAAAGTACATAAATTTAGGTTCATTGGAAGCAGCTCTGATTACCATGCAAGGGGCTATGAGAGAGAGAAAAATAATAATAATAATAGCAACAGAATGTCCAGATTATGTGGTCAAGAGGAGGAGGGGAAGCCTCTGCCCTGGAAAGTTCAGGGTAAAGGGTTGCCAGTAGAGAGTTGCCAGCCGTGCAAGGCAGCAGGTAGGGACTGAGGAACACAGGGAGAACCTTGAGCTACTTGTCCTGGGCCTGAAGCACACCATTTCAGCCTTTTGATAATAATAAGTAAATAAGTATAGATTCTCTTCTGGCTACTTCTGCTGACACTGGGGGTGCTGTAGAGAGATCAAAAGGCTGGAATGCTGGCCAAGTCCAGGAAAAACAGGCTGTTTTGATGCTGTCTAGGGTCTGTGAGAACATCCATGGCTGGCAGGGAAAGGGCAGGTCCAGCTTGATGGAAATCTATGATGTCAGACTGGAACACTTGTGGATGCTGCTTTGGTGCTGTTGTGGATATAGGAAAGACCTGGGTCTGCTGGATATTGGAACATATTTATAGGCAGAAGAGAAAGTTAAGTAGGCTATCAAGAAAATTTCTTCCAGTGTACATTTAAAACTTTTGGGAGAGTAAGCAGAGGTGGAAGGTTTGAGTCAAAGAGACTTGAACATGGGAACCTCCATTTACCTGAGGAAACCTCCATTTACCCAATCACTGGCAGTAATTTAAATGGCTTTGCTTTGGATCTGTCATCTAAGAAAACTGAGGCCAGGTTTGATTATAAAAGTGTGTAAACGTAGAGGCCCTTAAAGTGGGCACTAGGTGTAGAAATCTGAAATTTTCCAGAAGACATCCCAGAGGAGAATCTGGAGGAATGGAAGAATGGACAATTCCTACTGAGCAGGTAAGAGTCATTGACCTGTCAAGGCATCCCAAGAGCAAGATTTGACTCAGTAGAGTAGTATGGTACAATCTTTTCCAACAGCTCATCAGCATTGGCCAGAGACCAAGGGCACAGTTGCCCAGAGCAAACACAGTTTACCTAGCTAGGATTTTCATAGACAAACAAAAAGGGGAGGAAGAAAGAAACCATGCCAGTAGAGGGAAAATCTTACCCAAGGGAGAAGGAGGTCCTAGATGAAGAGTTTGGATGGAGGTTGCAGAGAACAGTAGGAAGCCTTTGCACCAACTGAAAGTGAAGATTCACCAAATGGCTGGTTTGGGGTGTACGAATGTAGTGGTCAGTAGCCAGGAAAGGGAGGTCCCAAAACCAGGGAAAGGAAAGGAATCTCACCCTCTGAGATAGGCAAGAGGTACAGTACTTATCTGGAGCCCAGTTGACCTGAGAGGTGGATTTTGATGGATTTTCTTCAGCTTAAAAGAATTACTTTTAAGTTTTACAAAGAAGATAAAACTTTAGACATGTTAGTATCACAATTGTAATCTGCACTGAAATATACATTGTAGAAAAGGCAGTGGACATACACATTTGTGTTAACAGCATAAGCATTCTTTGAGGTGAGCACTGAAAAGGCAGAAGCCTTTCGTGAAGCAGAAGGGGAAGCTCACTTGATCTTAACCTTCAGTATAAGCACACATTATGGAGACTTAAGTCTTGAGCTTGGAACCATGATAGTGGGTGGCATAGTGGGATGTTTTTATATGAGTTAGATCAATAAATCAGAGCTCTATTGATAAAGGTCAAAGCTCTGGACAGTCACTGTAATAGTAGCATAGCAACAGGAAGATATAGTAAGCATTTTTACCTATTTAGGAAACCTTAAATCACCTTAAATCTTGCAACCTTTATAACTTGCATTTACCAACCTTAAAACACTTTCTTAGACCCTCAAACAACATTTTTCTTAGGCTTTCATGAGACTTAGGTGAGACTGTTAATAACATTTATCGTCCTTTAGCTAAGGGATAGTAAAGGTTTCGTCCAGGCCTGTTTTTTGAGTCTGCCAACAAGGCATATTGTATCTAGGCCTGACAATAGCAACTCTAGGACTCAGGCTTAAGGCCTGATCTCCTGCATATGAAGATAACTGAGAAAGCATCTGGAGTCTCCCAAGACAGAAGTTGGTAACATGTACATGGGACCCCAGTGTGAGGCCAAAACAGACCTGCAATGTTACCCTGGGCTGGATGAGGATGGTGGTAGTCACTGAATCAAGGAGCCATTTGTCCTCCACCAGGCCAAGGAGCTGGAAGGCTGGAAGTATCTATGGCTCTTGTGCTGGTTGAGCCTCCATGGCTGGGCACAGAGAACAAGCCTGCATGGGAGCATTTTGACTTCCAGAGGCCAGTCTTCTGGCAGGCAGCCATTGCTTGTTGAGGCAGCAGCAGGACCAGTGTCTCCTTTGGCTGCATTTGAAACAGTCACCTAGCAAAACTGACTTTTGGCTATATCCCAGCGGGATGGGGCATTGCAGACCTCTTGTTTTCTGTGAGGGAATGCCAACAGCCTCAGCAGCAGCCAAGGTCTGGAACATACTTTTTGCTGTAGATGAGCCTGTCGGGAGACTCCCCTCTTATTATTTTTACTGACTCCTGTATGGTGACTCAAGAACCATCCTCAGATGTTTATTAAAGATGGCTGTGAGGCCATCTGTAGGACTAGAAATATATTTTTGAACATGTTAAAGGACTTGATCATCTGTGGAATGACTGACTATTAACTTGCATTCATTAACCATCAAATATGAAGACTATAGGTTTTGTCCCTGTTTACTTGGAGCCTTAAAAGTCATAGATATAGTCCATTAAAGTCAGAGCATAACAGTTTTCTGTATGATTTAGTATATTAAAAGTTCATAGCTTACAAAAGTCTAAGGCTACACTATAGATTAATAATATAACCATTTTTAGAAAACAAAACCTAGCATATTTTAAACTAGTGACGATATAGCACAATGATCAAGTTTTAACATAAATAAATATCTCTAAAATTAATACATCTTAGAGTATTGGTAAAAAAAAAAAATACTTGAACGTAGTAACCCTGAGCTATGAGTTTTAAAACCAATAATATCGTAGAACAGTATAAAGCAATTTTAAAATTACATTTGAATTTATTATAGCAAACCTGTTAGCCAGAAAGACTAGTGGTGAATCTTGATCATGGGCATCTCATGGCAGGGGAAACAGCATTTATTAATTTAGGAATTGATAAAAACATAGACAGTTAGACGAACAATTTAAATTAGCTTAATTTGAACGGACCTTTATAACTTTGAAATTTTAGCATTTTATGAAAATTATTTTGAACCAGGGTTGAATCATATATATTGTAAAATGTAACTTTGAATTTTTATAAAAATCCATACCAATTTAAAAATGAGGCCTGTTGCTGTCCTAGTCTAAAAGGAGATAAAATAAACAGAGAATTAATTATGATTAAAATTGTTCATACTATGTGGTCACCTTAAGGTTTATAGTTTAATTTTAAGATTTTTTTGAGAGTATAAAAATAAACCACAATGTATTTAGTAGATGGCAGGCAGAGAGAAACAAACTAGACTTGGAGAAAAGAGAACTAGGGAATTGTTTTTTACTTCATGGATTGCTCTTAGTGTTACTGGATATTAGACATTTGAGTAGGACAAATATAGGTGTAGAAGCCAGAGGTTTCCCTAAGAGGAGAGAATATGAGGAAGCCATTCCTGTGAATGAGAAAGGGGAAATGGAGGTGGACTGTGCAGCTAGTGGTTCGTCAACCAAATAGCATGGCAGGTCTTAGCCCAGCTAAGTCTGAGATCCTCCGTGCCTGGTATCAGGGCTATATCAGCAGGAAGGCCAAGTTCTCATAGAGGGAATCTCATCTGCAGGAAAGGATGGGCCAGATAGACAGCTTCAGAATGGAGCTAGAAAGGGCGGGGTGCAGTGACCTTTTAGGGTCTATAAGAGACTGCCGTTTTGCAGCTCCAAAAACAGTGGACAGAAACAAAGTAGTAAAAGCAGCTGGCAGTGAGGGAAACCAGTGTTTTTTGTTTGTTTTTTAACTAAGATGGCGGCGGCCAATCATGTGACTGTCCTTTATTGCTGTAAGTTAAGATGGTGGTGAAACCATGTGCTTGCCCTTAGTGGAGATGGCAGTGAAGCCATGGTTCTACCCTCCCTATCCCCAAACAAACATGGTGGCTAGCCATATACAGTACGTGGCCATAGAGGCACAGCGAGACCAGCTGCTTGCTGGTGGATGGCTGTCCCTGCCCAGGCTCAGTTCAAAACTCTCTGCATGTGCGTGGCGTGGCATGTCTGATTGGAAATCTGCACAATTGAAAACCCTCCTCTGCAGGACAGCCTCTAGAGGCAGGCGTTCCACAGGGGATTTAAATTTTCACCCAGGAGGCCTGAGGCAGCGGTGCAATTTAAAGCCATCTGAATGGGGTCAGGGTTGCCAGCAATTGCTTACCTAAGAGCAACAATGTAGAAACAGGCTGTGTCCGTATCTGAAGTGGAGTTTCAGTGTCTGCCATGAACGTTTTAGTTTTGCCAAACTGATTTTGGAACAGTGTGAGTGTCTGCTATGTGTCTGGTGCTCTGTGCTCAGAGCATCTGGCAGGATGCTGAGCAGCCTTGAGCAGAGGGACAGGTGTGAGCCATAAGGGCAGGGCAGTTGAGAGGAAGTGTAGGTTTTAAGGCCTGGGTGGTTCAGAGGTAGAATTATTGCCTGCCACCCGGGAGTCCCGGGTTCGATTCTCGGCCCATGCACCAATGTTAGGACCAATGAAAATGATGATGTGCACAGTAGATTTTATATGGAAGAGGTTTATTAGATGGAGATGAAGAGAGAGAGAGAAGAGTGAAAGATGATAGGGGTAAGGGAGGGAGGCACCCCGACAGAGAAAGGGGAGAGGGCAAGAGGTAAGATGGCAAGAGAGCAAGAGAGAGACAACGTGGTGAGTTGGTCCTCTTAAGGAGAAACTTAACCATGCCTGCCAGGTGTGACTACCTGGCCTTGGAGGCATGATGACATTATAGGTTGCTAGGCAACCCAGAAACAGGCTGTCTGAATACTAACAAGCACCCCTCTTTAACATCCTGCTCGCTCTGACTCCTTCACTCAGACCTGCCCCATGCCCAGTTTCAAGGAAACTTAAACACCTTTTCTCCAGCAAGGATTCCCTAAAAATAGAGTTAAATGACATTTGATATGCTTCTGCTACAGGACCCATTATTATACAAAATTCCTAACACGTTATGGACACAAGAATAATTCTAATATGTTTAGAAAAGGGTTTCCAGATTGCATCCTTAATGAACTCCTCATATTCCCATAATTTGACCCTAATTAATAAGTAAATAAACCAAGTCTTCTTGAAATGTATATTAAGTTGTCAAGATAAGCATCTCAGTGTTTGGCGTTAATTTGGCATTGCATGCTTGGCCATAAAATATTATTAAATACATTAATTAAGTTTAACCTCAGAGATATTTGAGCTTGCAAACATAAAAAATAATTGATTTATAGAACAAGCAGGAAAACTTTTGCAGGATAAGGACCTGGCCACAATAATCAATTAGTGAAAGAAGCTTTCAGAGGTTATTGAGATTTTCTGATGCTAGCTTTCAGCACTGTATGATGTCATGATCTATTATAACACAGAATGAGAGCCAGGCAGCCTGAGCTCCGGGCAATCAGCAGTGACCGCTCTTCCTGCTTCAGCTTCTGCAGCTGAAGAACAATGGGTGGATACCAGAAAAACATGAGTCATATACTCTAAGTTTTGTTGGTGATGGTGGTGGTGAAGGTGGGGGGAGGGGTGGGTAGGTGTGGGGGGTGTATGTGCATCTGTGTGAGGACATGCTTGTTCTTCTGTGTGTGCCTGCTGAGACTAGAGCAAGACTGTGCTCTGTCACTACTCACCTTACCTACTAGAGACAGAGTTTCCCACTGAGTTATCCTGAGCCTGGAGCTGGGTGGAAGGCTAGAAAACCCAGGAGTCCTTCTGTCTCTGCATCCCTCCCTACCACAGACATTCCAGAAATGTGGCCACACCCAGCTTCTTTTTTTTTTTTTATCTGAGACTTCTAAATTTTTAATTATTTATTTTTTTCACCATTTTTTAAAATTTTTATTTAACTTTTATTAATTACACTTTATTTATTTTGTATCCCCCATAAGCCCCTCCCTCCTCCCCTCCCAGTCCCATCCTCCCCCCCTTTTTTTTTACATTTTTTTTATTAATTACACTTTATTCATTTTGTATCCCCCCATAAGCCCCTCCCTCCTCCCCTCCCGATCCCACCCTTCCTCCCCTTTCTGCATGCATGCCACTCCCCAAGTCCACTGATAGCTGAGGTTCTCCTCTTCTTTCTGATCTTAGTCTATCAGTTCTCATCAAAGTGGCTGCGGCAGAGTGAATGGAATTTTATGTAAGAAGTGGGAAATAGTAACATCCAGCTTCTTTTTAAGTAGATCTAAACTCAAGCTTAGTGCAAGGGCTCTAATCCATGGTCTGTCTTTCAGGCAGTAGATCAAACACCTAAATAGCAACTGGTACAGTCAACTTTCAAAATATATTAGGTATTTTTATTAATCATTGTCAATTGTCTTCGAAGTAACAAAATTCTCATTTAGAAGGCAATAAAATGAACCTCATGTAGAATCTTAAAAATGAAAAAAAAAAACTATAAACAAGATGTGGTGGTTAAATTAAAATCTAGGAAGCATTTTAATATTGTAAGTAAGCTAAATTCACCATGTGTCTTTTAAACACAGTATTAGAAGTTACCTAGAAATATGGTGCATTTATGGTATTTTATAGTTCCCTGGATCCAGACTGGGATCACTATCAGCAGCATAAATCAGTGAATCAAGCAGCAAATTAGATTTGACAAGGAAAATTAAATTATCATTGTAGCAGATTCAGATTTATGCTCTGGTTCTAAAATAGTATTTAGTTAAATGCAAAACAACAAAACTCAGTAACCATACATACTGATTTAAAATTAACCAGCTGTGGCAGATAAAATTTGCACAACTTAGTTTTGACATTTCGAGGCTAAAATCTTTCCTCCTTTGTCGCTGGAGTCAAAGCGTCCACTGAAATCCCATCTATTAGAAATACCTCTGTTTTGTAATGTCCATTTTATAAGTCAGAGACTAAATACTTCTAACTGAAGAATATATTTATTTAGAGAAAAATTTATAATGGTGTAAATCACACAAACCTAATTTCTCTAATTTAGTATATGCCACTATTTTGAAATTAGTTAAATTAAAAAAAAAACTTTATAGTCATAGTACATTTCCTAATCCAAGACTTCATTTTTTTCCTTCATCCACTTTTTCAGCCATCTGGAGATCTGCAAATACCTTCCAGCTACTCTGTTTTTCTTCCTTTTCTGCCAGCTCATATTTGTTGAATACCATTAATGAACAGATATGTCCTAAACACAATTTTATTGTTTTGCTTATCATGGGAAACTGTCATCATTTATTACTGTGAGATGCTTATTTTGACTTGAAAAAAATCTAGAAAGCTGAAAAGTATCAAACGCTGAGAAGGATGAGGAAGGCAGCGAGGAAGAGGAAGCCTAATGGTATTGGAGGGAGCAGACTGGTCCATGTGCTATGCACATAAGTCAGGCTGTGCCAAGTCAGACTGACCACAGCCTTCCTCTTCCCTCGTAAACAGAGTTGATATGCAGTTATTAAAATGAGGCCTGTGGATGGAGCCAGGCCTCAAGGCGCTTCTTCCTGATTGCGACAGTAGCAAGAGCCAGGCCATCAGTATCTAGCACTTCAGTATCAAGCTTTGGTTTGGCTCAGGTGCCTGCTTGGAGTATTATATAACTCATAGCATTTGACACACAAAGTAATGGCCTTGGTTTTGGGGAAACCGAAAATGTACATCTGATAAACAAGTGGAACATTGGGAAGAAGCTGGGCTCTTTCGGAAGTAAGACAAATAATTGGCTGGATTACTTCTGAAGCAGGTTTCACTGACACATTCTCCTTTCTGCTCACAGTACTTGTTCTGTTGATCCTAAGTTTGGTTCTATCATCGGAGTGTGCTGCTGTCCATTTGCTTCCTTAGTGCTGTTCTTCCTCAGTCTTTCTTATTTGATATATACGTATGTACACATACACAGTTAATATAAATATATCTTACATATATATTTTATATACACATATTTTCCTAAATATATGTTGTATTAAAACATTGATTTTTGTTGACAAAAATGTTATTCTGACACCTGTCACAATGACAAGGGAGATTAATCAGGGATATTAAACTAGGTGTCAAGAATATCATAACACAGGACAGAGAATGGTTTCAATTCTCAATTCAGCAAAAACAGCTGAATATTTATGACTAAAAGGTAGAGCAAAGGAATTAGGGGAAAAAAAAACAAATACAGAAAATGTCAGGATTGATCAGTTTTTGCTAAAAATTATTTGAAGGGATTCTTGTCAAAAGTCAGCCAAGGAATGCCATGTGATGACTCAGGAGGTCTTTATTTTACTATGCAATTCTTGATTACGTGATTTTGACCCTAGAAATCAGCATGGAAGGTGGAAACTGTCTCCCAAAAATTTCATTAAAAAAAAAAGAAGATTTTTGTATATTAAGGATATGTTGGCAATTCACTAGTGACCATAATAGAAATTCCAAATCATGTTCAAACTTTACAAACCAATCCAGGATTAACCTGGCATCTCCTGTGAAGTACTGTGAAAATTTGGGTGAATTCATTTCTTCTTAAAGTCTAATGAACACCCCAGGTTTCCAGACCCTGCCAGGGAAGCACATTTCATATTTATAATCGGAGACTGGAGATGCTGTGAGCAAAACTACTTTCCCCATGAGATCTTTGTAAGTTTGGCTCCAAAAAGTCAACCTTTGATCTGTAAAACTGACTTCATCTAATCCTGTGTATACCATTCTCTAGCTCAACCTCCCAGGCAAAGCCTTGATTATGTAACCATTTTTTCCAATTATGTCTGTTAGAAGGACAACATATTACTAGTGAATTGTAATGCTATGAACAAAACATATTGCTGTGAACAAAAGAGGCTGAATAAAAGTTTCCAAATTCTGGAGGGTTAGAGAGAGTCAATAGCTATTTAGAGAGGTGTAGTCAATTATCTTGAATCATAGGTAAAGAGAGAAACAAAGAGTGTGTGTTATGTCCAAAATCTAACCGTTAAAGAGACAGACCTGTTCCACACTGTACCTCCATGAGAGTGATGCTGTCTCAGCAGGTGCCTCAGCCTCCTACAGCTAACTGCTTGTCGCTGAGTGAGCAGCTTTCTAGATCCATCAGCCTCCCTTACAGTTTAAGAAATCTACATCAGACTGACACCATGGTCTCTAAGGTATTTAAGCGGCTATCATTGAAAGCCCACATCCTGGTAGCATTAAACAGATTCAGTGGGTTAAAAAAAAATAATGCATGATGCTAGGAAAGAGAAGTGGAAAGAGAAGGGATTTGGGAGGAGTTGGAGTGGAGAAAGTACAGAGCAGATTTGGTCAAAACATAGTGTATCCGTGTATGAAAATTTTAAGCAAGAAAATATAAACCTGTGTCATAGAGGACTCAAACTACTGGCTTTTCCCACTGGTCTCTGAGACAGACAGTCCCCTCTTTGGAAGAAGAACTTCAATGAAAGAAATCTGACCCATCGATGTCACTGATCTATCATGTGGCCATTTAAAGAGTTGACAATAATCCTTGGTGTGTGTGTGTGTTTGAGATAATATTTCAAATTGTGATAACACTAAAACAGACATACCATAGAGAGTGAAAGTATTACAATAACTCTGAATTTCACAGACTTTATGGAATATTTATGGAAACATTTACCATACAAATGGACCATAAAACAGCCAAGTGGTTTTTACTTGAAATGTTTTCCTTCAGTTGGACAGACCAAATAAATTCCTTTACCCAGATGAAGTATCAAATCCTCTGAGATTTTCCAAGGGCTAGTGTAAAATCTCAAAGCTAGCTCCATGTCAACATGAGTGTGATGGGATTTGATTCAGGGAAGACAAAATATAAGAACTATTATAAGGGTTCGACCTTTTATCCTAGGTCATTAAAAAAATAGTTAGCTTCTTGTTTATGCAGATTGGTAGCATAATGATTTTTTAAAAATAGTTTTCTCTAGAAAGTAAGAAGATCTGGGCTTCAAAATGGTTTAGCAATTAAGAGTGCATACAGCAATGGACTAAGCTGGTTATATTTATATATTTGTGCACAAATACATGCCATGAGCCATTAAATTGTGAAAGTTCAGTAGACAAATGGACTTTCTGGAAGGTAGTTAGATATTTTTCAAGGTCTGTACCATGATGCACCTCCAGAACTGCTTCCAGCCTCTGACACATCCCTTCTTCCTGTGCCGCTGTATCGCTCAAAAATCTGGCTTCATGTGAGCCCTTGCTTTCTGTGTGTATACCGACTCCTATATGATCATTATGAAGATGCACTGCTGTTCAGAGGAATTCATTCCTGATTATAGAATTCCTGATTTGATAAAACAATTTTAAAAGTTAAAAAGTTTATAGCTGCTGTAAATACCTCTGTGGACCTCAAGGTGCCTCACTAGGAGACAGGCTACATACATATCTGTGGCTTCAAATAAGCTCTAGAGGTGGGACCACAAATCCTGGTATGTACCATATGTAGAGGCAAGTGGACTTAAACTTCCTATGAACCTAAAAAACAGTGGCACTTGTCAAGAAATGTCTAAAGTACAAAACTTAATGTCAAAATATACTAACTGTTTCACTTTAATTACTTATATCTTGTCACCTTATAGAGTAACACATTTCATTCTAAATTTGCTTTGCATCTTGGAATGCAAGACAGTTAAAATCATTATTCTGAACTCACTATAAACTAAGAGATAGCTGAGAAATGTAAAGCCAGGTCAGTTCTAATTGAATAAATATATATCTTGCTGTAAACTCTTGGACCCTGTTAACCTTTAGGCCTTGTCAATTATTGTCACTACGAACTCACTAAGAAGTTATGTAATATATACATAGATAAGAACTGCTTAATTTTAATGAAAAAATATAACCTGTTGTATTTTCAAATCCATCTGTTTCAGTGATTAGTTTGCCTTTTTGACTATAAGGTAATTTCCTTTCTGATATAGAGAGCTTTGTCTCAGAAATGTAAAACTCTGACTCGATAAAAAACCTGGGTTCAAGCCCACTGAAATTCGCTTCATCCATGGGTTGAAAATATGTGTATAGGTATGTGTTTGTATGTAAATATGTCCATTTGTCTGTTTTTGTACATATGTTACATGAGTCTTTCTGTATGTAAGGAGCTCCTCTTGTATCTTCCATTGAATGTGTGTACGAATCTGTAGAGGTCTTTATGTCTGATCATTTGTCAATGTGTACATACATACAGGGAGAACCAGCCAAAACAACTCATGGGGGTCGGGGGAGTTTTCCCCAAGGGCAACCTGAACTTGCTGCAGTTTCTACAGAGGTGTTCACTGAAGTAAGAATTATCATCATGTGTAAGCTTATTGTAATTTGTTGAAGTTGAATTTGAAGTTTTTAACTTCATCCACCTTTTCCTCTTGAAGGCTTGTATGTATGAGTGGTCTATTTTCGATCTATCTTATTTCTTATTCCCCTATAGATTCATAAATAAGTTAACAGACTCAAGGCTTGCCATAAGCTCTCTCAGATAGCAGACAGGCTCTAGCATACTGGAGATCTCGACAAAGAGGCCCATCTACAGATTGAAGAGTCTCCTTTTACAACCTCCTGCAGCTTTTGTCTAGGAACTGTCTTTTGTAGCGCTGGCTACAGGAAAATAGTGGTCAGTTTAAGTTTTCCTCTTCTGCTATAGGACAGCCAGTCCCTAGTCCCTAGAGAAGAAATCCGGGGCTCCCTCTATTCTTTCTTGTTCTTTCAATCATCTGTTGTGATCAGTTGCTTGAGCCATCAGCTCAGCAACCCATGACATAAAGCGAATGGGGCTCTGCAACCCATCCCAGATTCTCCCCGGGATCCTGCCAAAGCTGAGCCTTGGCAGATACAAATATGTAACAATAATAATAAGGAAGAAGAGGCTCTCAATTTGAGAGTGAGGAGACAGACATGGAAAGAGCATGAGAGGAAAAAACTTGGGCAGACCTGCAGAGAGAAAGAAAAAGCAGAGTTGCTTTAGTTAAAAGTAAATAAAATACATTAGAAATAAAAAGAAAATTATAATTACTAAAGTCCAGATTCCTCTTAGCTCATAATGAAACTTTTGTGCTAAGAAGTGAAAAGCCCAGCACCAGCGACCCAGGAGGTTATATTAGGTTCATCTTCTGAGGTCCCACAAAAAAGAAAAAGGTAGTTTGGGAAAAAGAGAAAAGAGATTTAGTAAGTATGATCATATTAATGAAATGAATAAAGAAATTCAGTAACACCCAGACCACCTTTCAGATAAAACATCTTCTTTAAAATTTATTTTAAAAATTAGACACCAAAAGAAAAGAGATAAGCAAAGTTTAACCAGTCCAAAAAAAAAATCCTACATTGTGATCTTCTTCATTGTTTTTTCAGTTTTGCTTCTGTAAGACCTCATGAAAACTACCTATTCCAAGGATAGAGTCTCTGAAGAAGTTTGCTGATCTAAAGTCCAAAGCAAAAACAGACTAAGATGGTGACCTATTTCTGCACTTAACAGACTTTCTCTTTTCCACACAGAATCAAATAAGAAGTTAATGTTTCTAACAAAAAACAACTGAAA
>NW_026596962.1:4425779-4469435 GCF_907164565.1 Psammomys obesus | reverse complement strand
TTTGATTCTGTCTCAAATATACACCATTATTTTTTAGTTGAAATATGGTTAATTTATTTTTTAAAGCGTTCAGGGCCTGGAGAGATTGTTCAGCAACTAAGAGAACATACTACTCTTGCACAGAGGATGAATTCAGTTTCCAACATCCATGGTAGCTCACAAAACATCACAGAAGAGAGGGCAGAAAGGTTGTAAGAGCCAAAGGCCAAGAAGTTTGCTGTTTCTAGATATAACAGGGAAGATACACGCATAAAAGCTCAACAACAAGGCAGCTCAAACAAGAACTAAACAGTGATGACAGGAATTTACATAGTACCACACATAGGAGGAGTCTCACAGGGCTGATGATGACAATTTACATGCTAATAAATGTGGGGGTCCCATCTCTACAAAGAGCTACAAGCAGTTAACAACACTGAGGGAGGAAGAGTCAGTCTTTCTCAGGGATGGGACCCCTACTTGGTTATCCACCTAAGTGATTAGTCCTAAGTAGACAAACTTGGGAGTAACACTAAACAGCACCAGTGAGTTGTTTTTATAGACTTATTTATTCATGTGTGTGTGTGTGTGTGTGTGTGTGTGTGTGTATGTGTGTATGTGTGTGTGCATGCACAAAAAAGGGAACATGAATTCAAGAGGAGAGAAGAATGGGAGAGCTTGAAGAGAGGATGGAAGAAAACAAAGAAGAAGACAGTGAAGGAAAGGAAGACATCTTGAGGAGCCAGTTAGGGAGTATCTTTTATTGCTCAAGGAAGGCAAGATTTTTAAATAAGCTTTAGCCAAGCCATAACAATAATTGTTATGTAACATGGCTCTCTTATTGATGGAGATGCAGACACACACACAGACACATTAAAATGTAATGAAACACATTTAAAAAGCAAGAAAGGAAGCAGCAGAAACACCACCACACTGGTGGAGGACATGACAGGCAATTGAGGTGGAAACACGAGTGGGAGGTAGAAAAGTTCAGAGATGTGTCTGTGTTCTTACCAGATGGTAAAGAAGACTGCCTAGATGGTAAAGAGTGTGCCCTAGCCTCACTATCTTATGAACTGAAAGAGCTTCTAATACTACCTTTGTCTGTTACCACAGAAACCTGGAATTCTGAAATGACTGCTGTTGTGGGAGTCTCACAGTAAAGCCAGGACCATCCTGCCTAGAGGCCAGAGTGAAACTCCTGCTCAGAAGGTACAAGAATGTGGTTAGAGTGATGGTTGCATAAGAGCATTTGTTAACTGAGAAGAGGACCCGAGTTCAGTGAGCACCTGCATGGTGGCTCACTGCCATCTGTAACAACGGCAGTTCCAGGAGACTTCCCGCAACCTTCGGCCTTCCAAGGGTACCAGCCACATACGTGGTACACGTACATAGATGTAGGAAAACCATTCATATGCATGCAATAAATAAATATTTTTAAAGACCCAAGAGATCCCATTCATGAGCATCCCTTCTCAAACACAGATGGAGACCATGAGCAACTTGACAATAACCTTAGAATCTTAATCACAGTCTTCATCTTGTACCTCAGAAGACAAACATCCAGTCAACAAGATGGGATTAGAATCTGAACTCATCATTTACAGAATTTACAGAAAAACACTGACTTTTAAGGTTCTACTGACAAATTTTCTGGGTTAGTTTGAAGACAAAGCCTATCTGAAAATATGGCCTGAGAATCCTGGCTAAGTTATGCCAAAGAGAGAATCCTCATCATCCTCCTCAAAGCAGTCTACAACTAAAGTTTTCACTATCCATCCATCCATCCATCCATCCATCCATCCATCCATCAGTCCATTTGCTATATCTGTTTGTCTACTACATATCTCCCTATTGAACTCATATGCATACTAAGTCATCACAATTATCATCATTATTTCAGTAGGCTTCTATGTGTTTCATAATACTTGTTTTTAATAAGTAAGAGTTACTTAAAATTCTATGAATGTGTTTTTGAAGTTCAAAAACACTTTGGCAAAGATCTGGTATGGTTTCTGGGAACATTCCATATTGGAGATGTCAGTCTTCAGAGCCAACTTGTCCCCTTTTGTGGTTTCAACTCAACAAGACACATTACCTAGTGCTGTGTTATGGGAAATCTTAGATGTTTTTTAACTAAAATCAAAACCACCAGAGTTGGCATAAGCATAAACTTCTACCATGCCAAAATGCGATCAATAAACCACAGCTTCATGCTCTTCAAGTAAAACCTTATGAAATAACACTGATAATCTTATAGGACAGTAAGCTAAAGTTTATAATATTTGAATTGAACAAATCTGTCCTAATAATCAGTATGTTTTTTTTTTCTCTGAAAAAAGTTAAAGTAGCAAAACTCCAAACTTACTTATGTTGATTTGGGACTTTACATAAATATTTTTTTAGTTAAAATTTTATTGTTTTTACATTAATTACATTTTATTAGCTTTGTATCTCAGCTGTAGCCCTTCCCCTCATTCCCTCCCAATCCCACCCTTCCTCCCACATCTCCTCCCATGCCCCTTTCCAAGTCCACTGATTGGGGAGGTCCTCCTCCCTTTCCATTTATGTAAATATTTTACCTGACTTTATGATAGTGTGGAGAAGAAATAACCAAGTGGTGTGTAAACTCACCAGATATATCTACAACAAAACCTGTATATCTGAGACATGGGGATCACTGAAGAAAAGGGGTGGAAAGATGTTAAGAGCCAGAGGAGCAGGGATGTCTGCCCAAGACTGTTTCACTACACCCACAACCTCTCAAGAATATGGATGCCTACATAAGAATTGAGCAATGGCACCCCTAGTGGACATGTCAACACGGAAGGAGAAAATCTCCCAGTACCTAACACATAGCTAGGAGTTACTGGCAAGTAATCACTATTGAGATGGGAAGAATCAGTCTTCTCTAGTAAGAAGCCTCCTAACTGGTTATCTGATACCAAGTGATCCATTCTAAATGAGTACACAGAAGAGCAACTTTTGTGTTCCAAACGTACTCAACAGGTTGTATTTGTTTATTCATATGTATGCACATATAAAGCAATAACTAAAGAGAAGATGTCATGAAATTGAGAGAATGTGGGAGGATGTAGAAAAATTTAAAGCAGAAGAGGCAACAGGTATAAACTCAATACATATATATGAAATGCTAAAAATTAAAAAACAAGAGCTTGCAGCATTGAGCTGTTCTACTTTGGCTTAACTTCCTTAATGCCAGTTACTCTAAATAATGAAGGGTCCTTTTATGATTTTCCAGCAGTAGTGGAGCCAATGAGAGAATCTATACAAGTAGTAACACATAACTAGTTTTTTTTTTAAATTATGTGTTTTAAATTATGTATATTTGTGCATGATTGCATGCATGTGCAAATGTGAGTGTGTAAGAAGCTGTAATGAGACACCTTGCTCTATTCTGCCTAAGATTATTCACTATTTCCACTTGATTATGAGACTTCACACTAGAATTTTAAACAGTCATCAGTGTCATTTATGAATATACAGTTTTGTTGAGTAAATGAGATTTTTGAACTTACTCTTTTGAGTATTATGAGTTTGTCTTCACAAAGAGTTCTGGCAAGAAAATTAAAGGAAAAATTTATTGGCATTACCATCTTCTTCAAACATTAAAAGGAGAACCCAAACTTTAGTGGGTTTAGTATGCACAGTTTGATAAGTTTCTGTTTTTGAAGCTAATGCAATATTTCCAATAGAGATATAATAAAGCACTTTTATATTTTCTACCTGTGAAACTAAATTGTCCTTTTTAAAGAAAATGGTTTTATGGAGATAACGGTGATGCAAATGCATGACTAGTGATGATGCACAGACTTATTTTATAAGGATTTTTTAACTGTGCCTTTCATGGTGAGATGCAATAAATTCAATAGTTTAAAGATGAGCTCAGAAGTGAGGGTTTAGGATTGAAATTTCAGATCACGATTTATCTGCTGTGTGGCCTTGTCCATATCAATCATTTAAACCATCTTTACTTCTGAGCGGACTGCAGGAAAGAAAACTGCACAGCCCTCAATGTAGTGTCTGTCTAAGTATGTGTCATCAACACTAGACAACATCATTCTGCTAACCTCAGAATTTTCTTACAAATATTAAGGAAGGTTTTCTGTAAGTCTCCACTGCAGAAACTTCATGTTACATATTTAACTGAGAGACACAACCACAGTACATGAACGACTTGTGAAGCCATTCACCAAACCTTCCTGTAACACTTCATTTTCCTCATGTTTATATTTCAAAGACAGCTGAAATAGGAACAAAAGACAAAACACCATGTCTGGACCACAAAACACCATAAAATATTTCTGAAGCTTTAAAAAAGTGAAAAGTATGTCAATTTGATTTGAGCTAAAATAAAGCCACATTTATTTCTTTATATTTCTCATTGTATGGGAATTCCCAGAGGTCTCTCGATGAAGTTTTTGCATACTAATTATCCAAGGACCAAGCTCACAGCAGCAGCACCATCTATTGGGGAGGTTTTCTGCTTTGTTTGCTTTTTGTTTGGAGAGTTTTACTTTATTTTTGCTTGACACAAATGTATCTACATTTCTGAAAGCAAAGATAACAAAATAAATTTGAGATCATTTCAATCCTCAATTAAAATAAAGAAAAAAAATTTGTAATAATTTCTTTTAACTAGTATACTCAGCAATTGTTAAGAATCATAAGTGAAAATTGCTTGACACCCACTGTGCAGTAGGGCATATTTTGAGAGGTTAAAATTTTTTAAAAGTAATGTCCCCTTAGGTAGAATAAGTCTCCCTTAATTGTCACTGTTAAATGAATACATACCTTTTGACTGCTAACGACATGGGAGAGTAGCAAGTTCTCTTTAAAACCACCCCCTTGTTATTGTTCTGTGACAATGTGATTTGGATGCAGGGATGGAGAGAAGCTTAGGCCTGGATTCACTGATCATAACGCTCTGCTGGATTTACAGCACCAGATGGCCTAATTATTCTCAACAGTTCTCAATCTCTGTCTGTCAGGGAGACCAGATGTAATTTCTACCTTCTGGTGAAATACATCCCACAGACTGAATGCAAGAAGTAAAATGTGCAAACACAAGCCCAATAACTGAGAAGAACTCAGTAGAGGTGAATCTATACACATATGTTAAAGTGTATCAATCTCAAGTATCAAAGGTACAGCTCAAAGCCAGAGAAGACACTAAGGCAGGTAAATACTGACTACTCTTGTTGTTATGTCTACACAGTCACATGAACACACACGTGTGTATCATAACACAAAACTGAATACTGGGTTCCTGCTTTGATCAATGTGCTTGGCCTCATATGTTTGCCTTCTCATTCATCTTTTGGACCTGAGCATACCACAATTTCCTATCATCTGCATGCTAGCTAGTGTGGGGCTCTGTACTAGTCACCACTTTGAAAGAAGCTCCTCTGGTGAAATTGAGAGATGCACTTTGTGTATAAAGGTAAGTTGAGGACAGCTTATTGCTATGTGAAATTAACAGAATAATAGCATTAGCTTTCCCTGTGTCCCATGACCTAGCCACTCATGTTCTGGGCCCTATTACTGGTATCAGAGATGAGTTCCATCCCGAGGTGTATGCCTTAAATCTGACTTCACTTGTACAAATAAGCAGCACTAAGTGGACTCAGTGCATTTAAAAACAGCCATCAAGTTGGGAGCAGAAAGTGGTAAGGGGTGCAGGATAGGATGTGGGGAGAGGGGATGGGGTGGACTTGATCAAAACCCATTATGTACATGTGTGAGATTCTTAAGCAGCATAAACCTTAAAATATATTTGTTGATTAAATGATATAAAAGACATTGAAGATCTGATTAAGTTCTTCATTTCTTGTTAAGACGAACTTCAAATCATGCCTCGTTGACATCTGGCTGGGTATCTACTTCAGAGGCCTTGACTGGCTTTAGCATGAGTTTATATTTTCTCTCCAAAATGAGAAGACAAGAAGAAAGGACATGGCATCAAACACCTCTTTAAGCTTTATCTTCTTGTGGTAAAGGGACAGGAGAAGCCTGTACTCGCCCCGCTAACTGTGACGCTGTCAAGGCTACTGGAGGAGCTCCATTCTGCTGTAAAGTCCCCATCTTGCTCACCATGTGGACAGGCAATCAAGGAGATTGTAGCTGGCAGATTAGACCAACAGAACCATCTCCACTGAAGCCATTGCCTATCTAGTGTTCTCTTCTTCATTTCTGTAACCTGTTTTCAGCTTCCTGTGTTTCCGTACACTCCCTCCCTCTCTCGCTCTCTCACATCAATTTCACCCCTCCATTCATATTGTGTCCGTCCTCTGGGCCCACACTAAGTGAGCCTCTATTCTCCTTTTATCTCTGTCTGCACACTTTCTGGCCCTGAAGTGAATAATGGTAAATATTGGGGGATGATAAAGTAAATATCTATACCGTATTCCCTAAGGACCAGATTGTTTATATAAATAATATAATTATTGCTGCCTTTGCAGTTTAAGGTTCCAGGACAAAAAGTTTTACTGTGACATCCTGACATGGTGTCAGGAAACCAAAAATGTGACACTGACATATTTTCACGGCCTAAATTTGTTTCTCAAAGATAAGCCACTTTCTACAAGTGTGGTACTTATGATCTAAGAGTTATAGATAGTGAAAAGTAGAAATTTAAAGACAAATGTTTCATGGAATATAGAACCCAAACTGAAGTTTTTAAGATCATTATAAAACTACTGTCCTGGGGATATTTTAGAAGAGAGGATTTGTTGAATTTCCATTAATTAACTTATAGATACAATAATTTATATATATATATATATATATATATCAGTGTGCTACATCATACAAATGTATCCAGAATCAGAACAGATGCTCATTTCTTAAGCATGAAATAAAAAAAAATTTAAAGGACATTCTATATTTCAGTGCATTCTGAAGGCCCCAAAATTGGTATAAATATTTTTAAATAAGTATAATACAGCTAAGAAGATAAAAAAAAAAAATTCAACCTTCCAAAGTGTTGGCAGCATTCTCCAATTCAGCGTCTCCTGGAACCCAACACTAAATCAAACATGGTAATGAGCGGTCCTGAGGCATGGGTTGGAACAGCCATGAAGACCTCGGCATGGCTGCCCAGGCTGAACGGTGCCCTGGCTCATTAGTAAGAGGCTTCTATTTGTTAGACTAGCTGGAGTTCCACGCAGCACTCTAACCCCAGGGAGCCCTGCTGTAGGCATTAAGAACAGGGAATGAAGATTTCTTTTCTGAATTAGGTTGTCAAGTAGCTCATTTACACACTGGGTGTGTGGGAAGCCGATGAAGATGATGATATATGAAGCTGCAGACACAAATGATTCTGGAGATGCAGATACAACCCATTTAGGAAGACAGAGCATGACTCCTGTTACCCGCAGGAGGCATAGTCATGTGACTTTTGCCCTTCAAATTCACAAGTGATCCTACTGAGTTTGCAAATGTAAGAAAGCCTCATCAACTGACAATTCATATTTTGGTACACTACTGGTATCCAGCCCCAGAGACATGACCAGTTGGCTTAAGTTTTTTTCTCTCTCAGAGTCTTTAAGTCTTAATACATGACTTTTATATTTTAAGAGGGTCTGTAGACACTGATCATGGACAGTTGTGATATAAAGCAGCATTTACTATATATAATATGTATATAATATAGTTATATAATACATGTGTGTTATATGTTTTTTTAATTGTTGGTCTCCATTAGCAAAGCAGTAAGAATACTCTTTGGAGAAATTACTCCACAAAAATATTTAAAATTCTAGGCCGATGTAGTTTTAATTAATGTTTGTGGCTTATCAGCACACTGTGCGTCAGAGAAAAGTTACGCAACACAAGAAAATTGAAGTTTCAAATCAACATTACATTTGCATGTAAACTTACTTCAGTGTATTTAATGTACTTCCTTATTAAATGCTAAGTAACATTAATTTTTTCCAGATAATCTATAGTTTTCATCCTTAAATTAAAAAAATCTTTATATCCGATTTATAGTAGCAATATAAATGATGAGGAAATTTTCAAATAAACAAGGCAGAAGGGCAAAACTCATTGCAGTTCTGTACTTACTCTCCTGCTAGAGTTTCATAAGCACTTTCACGCAGTGCGCAGCCCAGCCCTGCGGGTGACCCAACACAACCTGTTTCTATATCTACCTTAAAATACCACGAGTTTTTATTCATGTGCGTATTTGTACTAGATTGTTATACTCTTCTTGCGCTGCAGGACTTTAAACACTCATTGACTATTCTATTAACAACAACGTTATCTTATTGCAATATGTGTTTGTTTATAAGAGAATAGAAAACACTGACAGAATGGCCCTTGCTTCTTTTGCTGTAGTTGAAACATGATGTAGCAAGCCTGCTGTGTTTTGCGAGTAGAAGGTAATTTGTCAAATATTTCTCTTACATATTTTCAAACCCCAGGAAAATATAGCTAATCCATATATGTTTTATTATACCACCACTAAAGTATCAAGTGTGTATATTAAAATGTCTGAAGGCAACAGTGTTTATGCTGCATCACAGGTACTGAGTATGTGACCACTGTGGTTTCTCGGATATTAAGAAAATGTGACAAGCCACTCAAATTTCAACAGAGGTTTTGTTTTGTTTTAAATACTTTAAAATTCTTCTGAAGAGCAATATAACTTGATTTAGCTAAGTTTATTTTCAGGAAAGTAAATAAATCTATAACATCTCTGTAAAGGGGTCTGTGAGTTTTCAAATTAGTATTTAACGGTTTTTTCTTCATCAGCTTTGATATGAACAGCTAGTGAAAACACACGCTATACAGATGTATGCATTTTCTGTTGTACATAGAAACAGCTGTCATTATATCTAAGTTAAGAAAAGACTGCTCCTTGAGAAACATTTACTTCCTACGGCTAACATCATCATGAAAGAGAGTGAACTTAAAAACCTGTGTTAGTGATGTTGACGTTCTCTATGGTGCTTACGTAAGAACATCATCAGTGTGTAATTCTATAAGGTGTGGCAGTATGCACCAGGAGAGGAAGGTGAGCATGAGCTGTAAGGGACAGCCAAACGACATACCTGAGAATGCAATTAAATTCAGATATATCAATTAGATATTATCATATCCCTAAAAAATTAAATTAAGGAGAACTTGAACATAACACCACAGCTTCAGTGGTCTTCTGAGAATTTTGGAAATACATTTGCATGTGCAATCCACTTCCTGTCAGACACTCTTTTTTTTTTAACTATTAGTCTCCATCAGCAAAGCAGTAAGAATACATTTTAGAGAATTTACTCCACAAAAAGTATTTAAAATTCTAGGCTGATACAGTTTTAATTAATGTCTGCGGCTTATCAGCACACTGTACGTCAGTGATTTTCACAATGGCACATTGAAAAATCTGCTTTTAAGAAAACATCCTCCCAGCTGTAAAAATCCCCGTTTCCCCTGTGCCCTCCATTCAATCTCTAAGCACCTCTGAGCGGTCGGTCCTCTCAGTGGCGGCGTGGGGTGGCGTCACAGCTGCAGAGTGTGAGCTGGCTGAATCTGTAGACCTGACTGCTGAGGCTGGTAGCCAGGGGTCCTGAGGTCAGTCTAGAAGTGTTAGATCATTCGTCTTAACCAAGAGAACACAAAACAAACAACAAACCAACTAACCAGCCAACCAAACAAAATACACGTCAACTTTTGCTCTGACATATATGTTTTTCCTGGCTAAGCCTGGGAGTGTTGTATCTCTTAAAAATATCATAAGCAAAAGAAATTTTCAGCAAAGATCTTGTTTTGTTTGATGTATTTTATAACTCTTCTGATATTCAATATAATTTGATTTAGCTGTTTTATTTCTCAAGCAAGTAATAAGTCTACATAATTTCTACAGGGGTAGGGCTCAGGCAGATGCTGTAATAGATTCAGCAACCTCAGAGCATTAGCAGGAGGAATGTGTGCTAATGTACTTTCTGGCAGTCACAGTCAGAGAGAAGAAAGAAGGCTAAGAGTAAAACCATCAGGAGGAAGCTGATTTTCTAATAGAAGATAAACTCCCAAAATACATTTAGATTGGTCAATTTAATAACTTATTTATGAGACAGTATTACCCAGTGGCAGTCTGTACACAATAAAGATATAAATACAATGAAATATGTGCATTATATATTATTAAAGGATGCAAATACTAATAACAAGGGCCCCTAAATCTTCCAATCTCTGCAGTGTAAAACTGTCTTCAAATAAGGTTTCTTGCTTATTTTAAACTGAGTATGAAATTAAAGAAATGAGAGGAGGAGAATTAAGATATCTAAGAAACACAGAACACAAGGACACACTGGGCATCTGCCTCTTGATCATGTTCACATTAACAAACACAGCTCACACTTAGAAATGTCTCCAAGTCAGAGCGGAAAGACCCCAAGTGCTTGTGGCTTGATTTTTCCTCCTCACAAGACAACATTATTTTAATGAGAATTAAGCTTCCCATCCTACTTTCTTGTTGATTTAAAGATAGAAAACCTGAGGCCTTTAACCCAAATGCAATTACACAATGCCTCTTGAACTTGCCTTTTGACCATGCAATTCATCCCCCCACACAAGTTGAAAACAAATGAGTCTTCCCAAATGTTGGAATCTTCTACATTAATAGCTAATTTTTGAAATGTGGGGCTAACGCTTGTGCCATGTCAATGTGTGATAAAAGCATATGATCTACTTTTTAAACATTATTTTTTCTGTCTCTCTCTCTCTCCTCCAAAATCTTACTCCTTGAGAAATACGTAAGTATAAACTGAATACATCGAAGTGAGCTATACACCGTCAGAGACTTGGAGCTGCATCCGTATCGTGTGTCCTTTATAAAGAGTCACAGCATAAACTGAACCTCTCCAGTTCCTTGGTACTTAACCTACACCTCCCCATCATTTTGAGAGAGACGATGAGGAGGGAGCAGAGCAAGGCAGACATCAAACCCATTTATTCTGAATCTTAAATTATGAGTTTTATCATCAATATTTTGGTTACATTGTTACGCAAAGGACAGATAACATCCAGTTTGAGGTCACATCTTTGATTGCTTTGGGGTTAGTGGCATTTCCTTGGCACACAACTACTGTACCGGCTCTCTCAGTTGCAGCTTAATAGTGGTGTTGCACGAGATGCCAACAAAGCAGAGTCCAAAAACCACTCCCGGGGTACAGCAGCCAGTACCTGTAACTACCGTGACTCCTAGTCCAGGTGGCTTCTGGCCAGGTGTTCATCCACAGAGTGTCAATACACCCCTCTCCCTGACAGATCAAAGGGAGATCTCCAGGAAGAGGCAGCGCTCCTGTGTCTTTGAAGCATCTGACAATGTGTGGCCACTCAGAGGCAGGTCTAACCGACCACTGAGACATATCCAGAGGAAAAGCAAAGAGAAGATTCGGCCACTTCAGCTCCACCTTTGTAAAGAGATTCATGACCAATGAGGAATGCAAAGCTACTAAAGGATCCCACAGTATAAATTAAAAATAAAATAAAATAAAATAATAAAACCCAGGCTGCAAGTGTGAAGATGCCTTTGAGAGCTTCCAGGGAAGAATATGCAAAAGGGTCTATTTGCTGTCCTTACTTTGAGAGGCTTTTTTCCCTGGTTTCCTCTCATCCAGAACAAAGTATGCAGATTTTGTTTTGTTTTGCTTATCTCATACAAGGACTGAATGTAAGTTTTTTCTCTCCACGACCCCAGCATAAAAACTACATAGGCTTGAGGAGGGAAACCTGAGGAAGGAAAGGGAAGCTTCCAGAGGAGAAAAGAAAACCACTGACAGTACAGAACAGAAGTTGCAGTCCAATCGTGCAAAATTTGCTTCTCAGGATAAAGCACTTTTTGACAGGTTCCCAATGCCCGGATCCCTCCCAGTCCCCCCAGGACCCCAGGGAAAAGCTACAGAATGAAAATGAAGCCATTTTTTTTTTAAGGCTACACACACACACACAGAACACAGGCCAAAGACTGTCTGGTGGGTGGTTCTTTGCTGGGCCCTTGCTTTAAGCCCCGACTGCAGCGTGCAATCCATCTGAGGGTCAGCAGCGTCTACGTCATCAGGACAAGGGTACAACGTACAAACAGAAGAAGGTAAGTCAATGGTTCCAACAATAAAATCCAATATTGACTTTACAATCACAGGTACAAATTGCTCAAATCGATAATTTCATTTCTCCTTAAGACCATGTCGTCTAAAACTAATTAGAGGCCAGGTTCCCGAGGAATTGTCAAGAGTCAAAGAGAATACTGGATCTTTAGAAGAAAATCGTTCTTCCAGACAATAATCTGATGGAGCTGGGCTCAAGCCATCCTTCCCAGACAAGTTCAAGGTGTTACAGAAGGCAGATCCCTGGGTCCTGATCACAACCTTCCCACCGTCCCAGTGACTCGGAGTCTATAGAGGAAACACCAAGAAGCCCGAGAATGTGGAGTATTTCCAGCCGCCCATGAGGTTGCCTCGCTCCAGTTTGAGGTGGACTTTGTCTTCTCTTTCCATGAGCAGCAGAACACCATTGCTGGCCGCTTCCCTGGTAACATCCTGGTCTCCCGCGAATGCGGAGATCACCGGGTAGCCATTCTGCATTAAACTGACCTATAAGGCAGGGAGGAAGGCTCAGCAATTAGAGAGCACCTCAGCCCACATCCTGCTTGTTTCTCTCCTAAAGCTTGTCACCCCCATCTAACTGTTGGAGCCCACACACCTGGAAGCTGAGAGAGCAATCTTCCACCTGGCTCAGAGTCCACCCCTGTTTACCAGTTCTTCAAGGGCTCAGCTCTCTACCCTACCCACCTGGATTGTTTGTCTGTTGTACACTTTGACCACGTGGAAGCTGAAGCTGTAAATTCCCTTCCTTGGTGCTACAAATATACTGGAGGCAAGGTCAAAGTGGTTGCCAATGTTTACTAAAACCTGGAAAAGAAGAGGGAACAGCAGACTCAGTGCCCACAGTCATGTCCTTTCTCAGCTTGTGTTTTCTCCACTCTTCTGAGTGATTCCCCAAGTTAGTTGGCTCACTGGTATCAAGAGCAGGTACCACCAAATCAACAGTGTCATCCAAACAATGTGTGACACATCCAGTACCAAAATAATAATAATAATAATAATAATAATAATAATAATAATAATAAAATAATAATAAATTCAATGGCAGAAATGTATTCAAAAAGTACTCTCATGGTTTCTAATTAATAAGGACTTTGGAAGTATATTTCAGTTATACATTGAAACAGTAGATAAAGGCTTTGTATGATTACGTACAGGGTATGAAGAATGTGATGAGAGACAATAAGGTCAAGAAAAAACTTGTAAATCCAACACTGTTCTGTTCTGTTCTGTTCTTTTCTTTTCTTTTCTTTTTTTGGAGGGTTGGCTCCTAGGGTGTTCAGCCTAATGTTCTGTTTCATATTAAAACTTCATGTGGAATGAAGAGAGAAGAGGTGATGAACGAGCAGACCAGTCTATTCCATGCATTCACTGAGTAGGATGAAGCTGTGCTCTAACTCCCTGGAGGGGATGGCCTTTGTGTGGTTTCCCTGTCCAGTGAGCCCCAACCTCCAGCAATATAGAGCAGGTCCTTAAATGATGAGTTTTGTAAGTAAGCACTAGATGCCCTGTTCAAATTCAGTCTTCCTAAGCAGTGCTTGCTGCGTTGGCTTAGGGATCATTTAAAAACAATTGAACAAAGAGCTCTCAACTGTAGCTTGGACACTCCTACTCCAACCTAAGGGAATTCCACAGCAGGTGAGAATAAGGGCAAACCTAGCTATCAGCAGAGGACTGGGTAGCTCTGCTGGTAGTTTTCCGAAATACAATAGGAAAAGGAGCAGAATGTGAAGGAAATCAGGCTCCCTGCCTCACTCCCTTTCTGTTCAAAATAGAATCTGGATACTTTGTCTGCACCCTGTTCCCTTCTCTCCTCCTGAAAAAAAAAAAAAATGACCTGCTTGTGTTCTATGTGTCCTAAATAAACAGCAGGCTACACTAAAACCCTGGACCGCCTTCTACCTGACCAGAACACAAGCATCAGCTCCACTGACTTTTCACAGTTGTACAGATGAACCCCAGAGCCAAGCGCTGCCAGCCACCACTGCAGGCCTGGCCTGGGAACACTGCATCCTCATGGTGCTGTGAGCGTGCCTCTGCCCACGAGGGCAGGTGTCCCCGGGCACCGCGGGCTCCACTGCTGAGGACACCTCTGCCGTCTGTTCAGTGTCCCCACGGTGCTTCAGTGGAGAATGACGCATTCCCTTGGTTGCCCTCTGAGCTGTGCTGCCTCCCCTCTCCATCTCATCTCCTCAATGTGGATTTTAAAGTCATGAAACAGGTAAGTCCAAGGCTGCATTTAGATGAGAAGACACCCAGCCAAGCCCCTGAGCAGACGGCCTCCCCCAGTTACAACCTGAAAGTTACCTCATCTATAAAGCAAAATTCCTAGTACTACTGGCCCCATATAAGAATTTTCCTGACAACCCTGCAAATCAGTACACCTGAAAAGGCTGAGAATTTTGTAGGGCACCATAACTGTAAAACAACAATAGTAAAGTAACACTGGATAAAGAAGAATATGAACTATATATGTTTATGGCATGCTTTCTTACCTGGCTGGACATGATGAAATGAAGTATTTTGTATTAAAACAACTTTCCTAAAGCCCTTAAATGCTTGAGTTTTTAAAATGAAAAGAACAGCCTAAAAAGAATTCAAGTGTGTGCATTGGCTATAAGTAGGTTTAAAATCTGGTTCCAGGACAGAAGGACAGCCAATGGTGAATAACTCCACCTGTGTCCAGAGAAGCTTCACAACTATGTTTTACACAAAGCCCCTGGGCAGGAGCATTAGTTGATTAAAGAAAGCATGAAAACACCATCACCTTCTCAGTTTCTGGACTAGATGAGAGAGTACACCTACAGGAAGCCACCCAGAGAATCATTTACATAGCCATCTCCCCAGTTCCTGGCTGCTTAGCCCTTAGGCCAGACACTAAGTGGCTTAAAGCCATTTACGTCACAGGCCTTTGTCTCGTTAAGTTTTCATAGCCATCCTGTGCCTTTATATTTGAATATCCCGTATCGACACGCTATTGTACAGACTGCCCATAGCGGGTACAGGGCCACTTTATCCTGGCATATATTAAGAGAAGCATTTCTGCTGTTGTCCACACTCTTCCCCACTTATTTTTTGTTGAAAATTAACCTTTGTGTCACTGGATTCCAAACATAAGCAGTAGGTCCAGCCTTTGTCGGATCCCTTTTTTGGAAAAGGAACCTTACTAAATTGAGCATCTTTTAGAGGAGCCCTCACCCCTGGTATCTGAAGATGGCTCACCACAAACTCTGCCTTGCCCCCAGCAAAAGGAAAAGAGCAATTTTAGAGAAATGTATTTCATGTTTTAGCTTTACCAAACCCTTGGAGATCTGGGGAGCCTTACAGGACTCCCAGTAATCCGCACGGGGAGAGCTGGTGTTTAATGATTAAACTCTACAGCGCGCTGCAGGGCGACTCCAGGAAGGCACAGTAGTGAAAAGAGCAACGTAAGGGCAAGGCAGAGGTCGGCACACCAGCCCGCGCTCCTCCCGGAAATGTGGGAGCGCCGGCCAACTGTGCACCCGGCCAGCCCTCTCCTCGTCCGCGGGTGGGCGGGTTAGCGGCTGACCTGGTCGAAGTAGATGGTCATGGTGCGGTTGCTCATCTCTGAGGGCTCGTGGTTGGTGCTCCGAGTAGCGGAGAAGGCCACCTTGGCGCTGCCCGAGCGCACGGAAATGCCCAGAGAAGAGGTGACGGCGCCGTCGCCGGACGGGCTGGAATCGCACACGACCAGGCACTTGCCTTCCAGCACGATGGGCTCCGTGTCGTTCTGAGCCTTTACCGGGCAGCAGGCGGGCAACAGCAGCAGCAACAGGGCCAGCGCCGCCCCCAGGCTGGAGCCAAAGTCGGCCGGCTCGCGCAGCGCCCCCCGGCGCCCGGGCATGCTCGGCGGCGGCCCTTGGGGGCCCCGGCCAGGCGCGGGCATCTGGGCTCCGGGGCGCCCCGCAGACGCCAAGGCCGGCAGGAGCCGGAGGGGTGCCTGGGTGCGCACAGGAACACGCAGGACTGAAGTAGTAGCCTTCTCTGGGCTGGGTTCCCGCCTCAGATTGTCAAAGCCAAAGGATTCTCAGAAGGAAGGCACCAGCGGACCTGTCAGAGCAAAGAACCCAGACCCTTAGGCAGGCGGGTGGGGCAGGGGACTGCCTGGGGCGCTCCAGGTCCCGCGGGATGGCCACCCCGGGGGTCCCCCAAAGCTATCCTCATTCCAGATGGGAGAAAGCTCTGGCGCACTGCTCAGCTCTCCTAGCTGATTCTTGGAAGGTGAGCTCCTGGGCTGTGATTGTACAGGACCTTGTAAAAAGGGTTGGGGACCTACAAGACGGTTTTAGTACCTTCCGCTGCCTACTCAGACCAAGACCTCTAGAGGAATTAAAAGCGGTCAAGACAAAACCATCAACAACAACAAAAAAGAGGCTTTATCAGCTTTGTTTCAGTGGCTTTCTGGATAACCATGGGAAGAAACCCTTCCTCTCCCTGCTTTTCCGTTTATCATATATTTTCCTGTCCAGGAAGTAATTCTTAAGCAGGCCATTTCGAAAAAAAGGATCGCCCTCCCCCAAGAACAAATCCCGGAAAGCTCCTTGGGTGGGTGAGATTAAGAAAAAGGGAAGAACAGAAGCGGAGGGAGGCGGGATGGGGGTGGGTGAAGAGCGAAATTCTAAGACCCACTTCCAGAGTCCCCGCAGTCCAGGGCTAGCCCCGGGAAAGCTGGAGTCCTCCTCTGGCAAAGGCTGACTTCAGCATCACGGCCCCGATTTTACTCATTTGCAGGCGTTTGTCTCTGCATCCGACTCCCCTCTCCGCTAATTTGGGCGGGTTGGCACGTTTACCTGATCCTCTCTTCTGCTAAACCGGAGAGGCCATTTGGAACACCAGCCCAGGAACACAAACAAACAAACAAACCAACAACGCTCCCCTGGCCGCCCGCGCTCTCCGAACTACTCTCCCCGCGTTCTTTCTAAGAAAACAGAAGTTGGCTTCCAATAAACAGCCTGTCTAAACCTCCCACACAAAGGGTAGGGCCCCTCCCCAGCCCAGCCCCAGCTCCACCACCGACCCTCCTGTCTTTCGGGAACCCCAGCCCTCGCTTTTCTCGGAGTCCCGTTGAAGCAAAAAGGCAGCTAGCGAGCAGACCCCAGGGGTCAGGGGTCGGGTGGGTTACCTGGAACGTCCATGACGGGCGAGCACCGACCTCCGCGAAGTTCTTCTGCGGAAAGAAGATGAGGCAGCAGGAGCTGGCGGGAGGAGGACACCTCGGAGCAGGACCCTTCTCCCGGCGCCTGGCCAATAACGGCTGCGCCCCGCCCCGCCGCCTCTCCGCGGTCCGCTCCGGCTCCGCGACTCACCACGCCCCGGCCCCGCGCGCGCGGAGAGCCGGCCGCACACGGCGCGCCACGCTGCTCCGCGCCCCGCCGTGCCGGGAGCCGAGCCCTTCCCGCTCGGGCCCGGGGTGCTCCGCAGCCCGCGCCCTCCCCAGCACCACCTCCGGTCCCCGCCTCCGCCCCGCACTCCAGAGGACACGGCCCGGGCTGCCAGCCGCCGGCTCCCGCGTCCTGGAATCCACAGCCCCTTCCCCGCGACCCCCACGCGCCCTGCCGCACTCAGGTCCGCTCTCACCTGGACGCCCAGCGCAGTTCTCCTCGGGGCCTTCTTAACACTAGGCGCCCTCGGAAGCACCGGCCCCGTTTCTTCTTCCTGAGTCTTTTTCCTTTCCAAATTCCCTCCAAGTCTTAATCTTGAACGGAGTGGCCACTTTCATAATTAAAAAGGGAGAGGGGGCACTTAAAAAAAAAAAAAGAAAGAAAAAAAGAAAGAAAGAAAAAGTGTGTGTGTGTGTGTGTGTGTGTGTGTGTGTGTGTGTGTGTGTGTGTGTGTGTTTTAAAGGGAGGAAAAACCTTGGTAATTTAATGATATCTGTGATTTCCAAAATCTCTCGTTAGCGAAGCGTCAGCGTTTGGCAGAAATTAAAGAGGCTCTTCCCGCCTGGGTTTATGTGTCTGCGGTTCTGAACCCCGAGGCTGGCGAAGCGCGCGGGCACCGCGCGAGATTATTAAAACGCAGTCTCTGGGCTCTAAAGACCGGGGAGACTCGCGGGTTCCGAGCTGCGCCGAGAGGCCAGGATGCGCAAGCACGGACGAGGGGCGCCACCTACGGGCGCCGGGGCGTCCGCGCCACCGGCTGCGAACGAGCCTACTCAGTGCGGGGGAGTGCAGGGGACAAGGAGAGGCTTGAGTCTTTTGGTTTTTCTTCTTCACCGCAGCCCCTAAAATAGCGCCGGTGCCTGAAATAAAAATAAATAAATAAAATAAAAAGCAAAAGCAAAGAGGTTCTCTTTCAATGTCCGTTCGCCTCGCAATTCTCCGCAGGCAGGAGACAGGCTTGTGTTTATAGCATTCACCCCTCTAACTTTCCAAGGGGACGTGTGCTCCTGTAGCGCTTGTCTCTGGGATGTACTTCCCGCACAGCCTTTGCACAAACCTTTGGGATGGGTAGCCCATATCGACACTGAACAAAGAAAGGCAGCTTTTGAACAGGGACTCTCGGACCTGATTTTTAGAAGCGTTGTTACAGTGTTTTTTGCTCTCTTGTGGATAATACGGCTTTCTGATAGGCTGATGGAAAAAAGTCAGCGCTTGTGTAGTTCATTAGAGCATGGCACATTCCTGTCTTTCCCCCCAGACATCTTCACACCTATCTGTCTTCCCTTTGAAGATTCCAGTCGTTCTGCTTCCGCCTGATGAGACCTGTCCTCTCACATAAGAGATTTTGAAGCCCCCATTTACTGGCTCTTTCATGGAAAGGAGGGTGCGCAAATGCCCACATGAAGCCCACCGCCTCGGCTTAGTTAAGGCCAAAGGTTTCCCGTGGGTATCAGGGTGGTGATTTAAAAGCGTCAGAACAAATGCATCTTGCTCCTCACAACATGGAGAGCGCTACAGAGTATAAAATAACTCCAAAATCCATCAGCCCTACATTAAGTCCCTGGAAATTGTAGCTTGCAGGCGCCATGCTCTGCGTTGCCGGGAAGCTAGTAGAGGCGCAGCAGCCGCGTCCTACTATCATTTGAGAGTTTAAATCAGCAGAAATGGTCCAATCTTACTTGAGTTATTTTGCTCTAATATTGCCTGAATTTGACTGTCTCTGCCGTAGAGGTACGACAGGATGGCGCCATCAGAAGACTGAACTGGACGGAAACCTGACAGCGGAGAAGAGAGTACAGCAGGAATGAGCAGGTGGGAGCGCCAGCGGCCTGTTCATTGAGAGGAAAGCCTTGCACACATCTGGAATCTTCAAGTAACTGTTTAAACAGCTCCCTTAAGGGCTCCGACATATTTGACTTATATAAACACCTGAACTGACTTATTGCCACCTTTGAAACAACAACACAAAACAACACCGAATAAAACAAAAGCAAAACAAAACCAAAAACAAACATTTTACGGGAGGGGGGAGCAGTGCATAAACAAGTAAGGAAACCCTTGAGCTCCGCCACTTTGGAATCAGGGTACGATGTGAGAGGAAGCATCCTTAGGTTGTGACGTGGAAAACGTGAACAGCGCTCTAGTTCTATATTTAACAAGGGAGTTAGAAATCGTGGTAAGTATCAGATCGCCATAAAAGCGGGTAATTTATTGGTCCACCAATCAAAAGTTCTGCCTACCAGAGTTTACCCTAGGATCTAGATGTTTAGCTTGTAGCAGGTTTAGGGATTATATCCGGAGTCCTGAGTTAAAACCTGAAAGTTCTGTGTGTGTTTCAATGGTTAAATGTCCTGCTTCATCTTTTCCTTACCAGAAATCGTTGTGATTATCATCAGGATATGGGGAATAGAGTCTGACATTGATGCTATCAAACAGCTATTGAGCGGTCCTGATGTAGGTGACCTAGGTCTTACTATGGTCTTTGTCTATGGTAGCGGAGAGCAAGCTGCCCCTGAGCAGCACCCTGAGCCCCAGGCTCTCATCATACACAGATAGCGGGGAAGTTTTAGAATGTCAAAGTGCACTTAAAGAACCTCGGGGGAAGTTAAGCTCCTGCTCATTTTATTTAGTCATCTCTCGTAGCGCTTACCATGATCTTCACTGCACAGGACCCACTGCTGCAAAGCAACTTCATCCTGCACTGGTCTTTCTCTAAACCACCTACGACAGCATATTTCTGGTTTCTTTCTAGGTGTGTCTTAGATAGGATCTCTCCTGGGTCCCTTGTTCTTGGATGCAAAACTCATAAACATAATTTTACAGAAGAACATGTGCATTAATAATAATGTGTATTTCTTTAATAATGTGGGGTGGTGGCTAGAAAATGACTAAGGTGTGGAATGTTGCATTGATGCAGAAATATCATAACACCTTCAATTACACATAGTGATTTGTTTAAACATCTTCATATATCACAGTGAAGCAAAAGCATTAATGAATGAATGATGAAAAAATAAATACTTCAAGCAACATGGGCATTTTGGTCTTAGTGAATTAATAACATGTAAAAGGTTTTAAAATTGGAATGAACTGTAACTCAGCCTCTGATCTATCAAAAAGACTAAGAAAATTTACTTATATGAGGCGCGAGGTTGTATTTATTAACTGAAATCATGATGCAATCATATTATCCCAGCCAAATTAGATAAACATTAGTTGACTAGGTTAAAATTCAGGCTACTGAATTCATACTGTCATTGTCCTAGAGTCATACTGAGCTAATAAGTTATTAGCTCTATCCAGGATCAGACCTGATTTTTCACATCATACATCAGAGACTTCAATGGACACAGTTCAATGTTTGATATCCATTCCATGTTTTTGTTATCAAATGATGTCACACCCAGATACTGGAATTGGGTTCAGTGGTACTCTTTTCTTCTTTTTTTCTTATTTGTTTGTTTACTTTTTGTTTTTCTGACAGGGGCTCACTCACTATAACTCTCTGGCTGGCTAGGAACTGACTATGGAAACCACTAACACCCACCTGTCTCTGCCTTTGTCTCCTGAGCATTGGGATTAAAATTGTGCTACTTTCTCAATATTGTAAAACTAACATACTGTCTTGTAAGAATACATTTTATTATCCCCATTATGAGTATATTAGGACTTATGGGACCTATGAAGAAATTCTGTTTAAAATATAAAGTAGCCTACTTGCTAATTCAAAGTCCCATAATGGATGATCTTTTAAAATTATTTATTTTATTCATGTCTATGTGTCTGTGTTCGTGTATGGAATACATGTGAAGATTCCCAGGGAGGTCAGAAGAGGAAGTTGGAGGCAGTGGACCTAGAGTTGAGTATAGCTGTACCAATGATTTCTCGAAGCATCTAATTAAAGAATTTGTTAGATGTTGCAAGAAACTGTGAAGCACTCAATAAAATAAGGTCAAACGTGTGTGTGCACGTGCACACAAACAAACACACACACTTATATATGGAGAGAGACAGAAAAAGGTTAATTGGAGTTACACTGTGGGGTTAACGATGGCCCAACTGGACACTACAAGCTAACAAATAAAATGGAAGTACCAGCAATGCGGTATCAGCTTTGGAGTTGTTGGCCAGTGAGCCCCGTACACTCCCGGCTGCTGCCCGTGTTAGACCTTGCTACTAAAGGTACCACACACTTCAGTCACGCAACACAGATATATGAAACTAGTACTGACCTGGAAGCTTCAGCTCTAAGGCTAGCTTTCATCATGCTAGAAGCATAGTAAGTGCTGGAGGAGAAAAAAGCATTCATCATTCTTTCCAAGTTGTGAGCCCGAAGTGGCAAGACATACCTACTGGGGAAGAGTGATATGGATAAGTTTAAACAAGCTGTGGCTATCTAAAGTGCACTAGGGAACAGACTTGGGGGGTCTGGAAGAGCAGCAAGCGCTCTTTCCTCTGAGTCACCTCTCTAGCACTCCCATAGGACTAGAATGTCTTAAAAGTTACATAGAACCAAAGTTAATATACTTGTGAGCTTCTAACACTGAAATTAGATAGCCATTAGAAGACAAAGCAAGAATTTATTAGAAGAGGAACACTTTCTCTTAATTTTTAGGTCTTCCTGTCTTCCTGATGGTTCCTTGAAAAGTCTCTATTGCATTACAAATTGGGTCAAATGTCTAATGTCAGTCATTTCAGGCTTCTCAAAATAACTGGGTTTAAATACAAAGGAAATGCCTGTCAACTTTTTCTCAATAAGAAATAGCTAATCGTAGATAAAACAGTTCCTATGTGCTTTGCTTCAAAAAGAAAAGTTTTTGGTAAGAAAGCTATGGAAAAATCACTAACATATAGCTAAAACATTTCCTCACTTCCTAAATTTTCCCTTAAATGCTCTTTCTACTAAAATAATGGCACATTTTCATTTAGAATGAGCTGCAAATGTGCTGTCAGACGTTGTGATACCCACAATATTTTGAGTGTGTGTAATAAATACTGTTCTGTGATCACGTGTGAGGGATTGTTTTCTCGTTCTAATTGATGTTGAAGGGTCAGCCAAGTGTGGATAGCATAGTCATTGAGCAGGACCACCCGGGTTCTGTGGAGAAGGTAGATAAGCAGGAACCAACTAGATGGAAAATTCTTAATCCAACATGAGCATAACCATAACACTGTTGTTTCAAAATACATTTGGCAACCTTCACTGGATTATTTTATGACTGACATTAACTCTTGATCTTGAGAGTATTGGGTGGACATGGAGCACCCTCAGGGAGCACTAAATGAGCACTCTCAGGAAGGCTCTGAGCTAAGACTGAGCAACTGAAAGGCCCAGGATAAAAATAGGATACTCCCTTAGGAGCCACGCTTTTGATGTCATCCACTATAAAAGCCATTTTATACTGATCATAAGTTTTTAAGAGAGATATGATTTCTCTGAACAGAAATCGGAGTTCAAGCACAAATAGCCTTAGGAAATGCCTCAGGATCTGATAGTGATGGCGTCCTACCTGGCCAGTTGAATGCGGAGCCCTCTCTGTGAATGGAGCACTAGTGTGAAAAACTTGAGGGGCACAACTGTGCCTCCAGTCATGTCTAGCTGCTGTCCTCCATTAAAACAGCCACAGCAATAGTGAACAGCAGGAAAGGGAGACTTACTCAGTGTCACATTGGGAGGATACAAAGAGGTCTGGTGAACTCTCCACCCCAAACCCACTTCTAGGGTCCTGAAGTAAGATTAAAGTTTAAATAGAGGGCCAAGAAGATGCACACCCAAGCTGGGAGGAGCCTTCAACCAGTGACCTGTCATTCTCTGGAGTAAAGTCTCATCGCGAAGGATGAGAACTGCAGAGAAGTTGTCAGAACTGTGTGGAACCTGTTCCCAAGAGATACGTTTCCCACTTCTTGGTCAAATATTTGCCTTCTCCTAGCACGACATTCCCTGGGTAAGTCCTGTTTCATTTGGTTCCATTGTTTCGATAGTCCACCAGTCAGATAGGCAGGAGTGTCTCTTCAAACAGTAGCAAGGAGACACAGACAAGGTCTATCCTGTATGTCTATCCTGTACTAGAGGTCTAATATCACTTTTAAGTGAGTCCATACCATGTGTGTCTTTCTGCATCTGGGTTATCTCCCTCAGGGTGATCTTTCCTAATTCCATCTTATTGCCTGCAGATTTCATGATTTCCTTGATTTTTATAGCTGAGTAGCTCGCCATTGTATAAATGCATCACATTTTCTTTATCCATTCTCTGGTTGATGGATATCTGGGTTGTTTCCAGATTCTGGTTATTACAAATAAAGCTGGTATGAACATAGGTGAGCAAAAGTCCTTGTTGTATGGTGGACCATCTTTTGGGTATATGCCCACGAGTGGTATAGCTGGGTCCTTGTGACAGCATTGGCTCCGGGAAGGATATGGGAGTGACTCATAAAGGGGGGTGGTACATGGAGACTAAAGTGACCACCTCCCAGCCAGGCAGGACTAGTGGAGGAAGGGGAAAAACAGCCCACCCAAAAAATCTTTAATCCAAACATTACCCTGCCTATAAGAAGTGCAGGGATAAAGAGGGAACAGAGATTGAGGGAATGTCCAACCAATTATTGGCCTAACCTGAGACCCACCCCATGTTAGAGAGCCAGCCTCTGACACTAATAATGATGCTCTGCTATGCTTGTAGATAGGAGCCTAACTTGACTGTCTTCTGGGAGGCTTCAGCTAGTAGCTGATCGAGACAGATGCTGGGACTTGCAGCAAAACATGGGCCAAAACTCCAGAGGTCCAGAAGTGTTAGGGGAAAGAAGGAAAGATCTGGAGGGGGCAGGGACCTCACAAGAAGACCAACAGAGACAATTAACCCAATCCCATGGGGGTTTGCAGAGACTGAGACATCAGCTATGGAGCATGCATGGTCTGGATCTAGGCCCCTGCACATATGTGGCCAAAGGATGGTAGGTCTTCATGTGGGCTGCCTGGCGAGTCGATGGGGGGATGTTTCTAACATGGACTCTATTGCTTGATTTCGGATCACATCTCCCTGGAAGCACTGCGTTGCCTGGCCCCAGGGGATGAGGATATGCTCAGTCTGATGTGACTTGATGTGCTGGTAAGGGTTGCTACGGGGGGTGGGGCATCCCTTTTCTGGAAGGAAAGGGAGAGTGGACAGGGGAAAGATGGAAAGAGGGTAGACTGGGAGAAGAGGAGGGAGGGGCACCCTTGGGACGTAAGGTAAATAAACTTAAATAAAATAAGACTATTTAGGCCTATTAGATCAGCAGCATCTAGGTTCTGTAGATGTCCACTGTGCACCCCATCACCGGTTCCTGCGAGACTATTCATAGGAACCAGGTAGCAAAGGAGGGCAGGCAAACCTGGGAAGATGTTCACAGCGGCTTAAGCTGCCAAAGGGAGATGAGAATGTGAATCATCTGGACCCTTGTTTAAAATGCTGGAATGGAACTAGTTCTGGAACTGGGCTGCGTATGAGTCTGCCTATTGCAAAATCTAGGCGCCTATTTTCATGGAGAACTTACTCAACTGCTGAAAAAATATTTGGAAGGCTTACTCTGTAAGACATCTGTGAGAGAAGTGTGCTCATAAAACAAACTCACGCTGGAGAAGAGCCCAGTGGTTGTTCCACAAATGTGGACACCAATGTTTGGTAGTGTGGACTGAAGCTTTCTGGTTCATCACACTGCGGAAGTTGTTTTCTCAAGTTTAATACACCGTATTTATGTATATTATTTCAAAGGGAAAAAATTATGTTCTTTTTAAAATCAGACACAAAACCTCTTCTTTGGAGCTTTTGACTTCTGCTAAGTAAAACTTGGTCAGGACACATCAAGGATAACCAAAAGGCCCAAGAGGCCACATTCTACAATTATCATACTCGCCAGATGGGGAAAAGACATCACCTGTCCTAGGCTGTTCTATCAGAAGTCATTTTATAGTTGTAGTGAAGAGAGTTTGAGCTTGATTAGGTATTGCTGAAGCTTTATACTAATGCACGTGAGTGCATGTGTGTGCACACAAAACAGAGTAAGCCCCAAAAACTGAGGTAGGAGTTACCACAGTCCCTGTAAGCCATGGTGAAGAGGAGAGTAAGGTTAATGCTTAGATCTGCTGGAAATGGTAGAAACAGGAGGCTATATGCAAATATAAAAACAAATATTTTCTTGATGGTAATATTAAAATATTGTCTTTCATATGAATCTGGGCTGTTGCTTACTCACTGCCAAAATGATAGAGTTAAAAATGTACTTCAGAATCAGCATAATGTAAGCCCAAACACATCTCTTGGCAGACTGACTGGATCTTTGTCTGATACATTCTTGTGCTGATTTTTTATGATAATCTACATGAAAGAATATTGATTTTCCTTCAGGATTTTCATCATCTCCAATAAGCATAAACATTTGTTAAATTTCTAATATATTCGAGGCATGGCATCATCATTTTTCTTGAGGAAAGTTTGGCTATATAAGGATGCAAAGGAGAACTCAACAAATCAGAATGCTGGAAAGAAAGAAAGAAAGAAAGAAAGAAAGAAAGAAAGAAAGAAAGAAAGAAAGAAAGAAAGAAAGAAAGAAAGAGAGAAAAGCCCACAAAGATCAGACTGACAGTGCTCTTAAGTCAGAGAGTGGAGAGAGTTGAGTGACTCTGGGACCAGACACTCTGGCATGAACTTTAAGGTGAAGTGGGCCACTGGAAAGGGAAAGAAAATAATTTTCATTAGTGACTTGATATTTAGATGCCTTTCTTAGAAAAGAAGTATTTTATATAGCTTTAAAAATACTAAAATAACTTTTTTTTTCACAAAGGGAAACAGTGGAGCACAAATTGTCTTAATTTATAAGGAAGAATTGTGTTTTGTAAATCTCTAGTTTTAATCCCCTTAATCTTTTTTATTGCCTTAATCTTCATATTATCTTCATTTTTCTTCTACAATGAAGGTGTTTTTACTAAATCCTTTATTAAGATGACTGTTTCCAAACAAGTACTATCAGGTTTGTGTTTTGCTGTATCTCAACACACATAGCAAGGTATGTGATTCTGATTCTGCTGTTCATTATGTGTTAATTTAGGAAACTCTAACTCTCTAATTTTGAGAAAGATCTACTGGGTTAAATAGTTTAAATAAATTTATCAACAATCAGAAATTGGGAGGAAGTTCACCAAGCAAGAAAAATTTGATTAATATTTTGAATGTGAATTAGAGTCTTTGAGTTTCTCTAGCCTCTTACCCATGATTTCGGGCATTTGGGTATTTGGATACTATAGTTGCATTTGATAACTTTGTGTTTTCAAAAGTTCTAAATAGGGGGCTGGAGAGATGGCTTAGAGGTTAAGAGCACTAGCTGCTTTTCCAGAGGTCCTGGGTTCAATTCCCAGCAACCACATGGTGGCTCACCACCATCTATAATGATACCTAATGCACTCTTCTGGTGTGCAGGTGTACATGCAGACAGAATATTGTATACATAATAAATAAATAAATCTTTTTAAAAAAAGTTCTAAATATTTCCTGAAATAAAAATGAATAAATGTGTACATACTTGAGTAGATTGAATCTTTACAAAGGTTTCCAAACAGTGTGAACAGTGTCCACAAAGTGTGGCCACGTGAACATGCTGGAACTGGCGTGCCAGTCTCTGCTGGGACACTTGGATAAAGAAAGCGTTTCACAGAAGAACAAGAAACCCCAGAACATTAACCAGATGACAGTGCCGAGGTTGCTCAGTCCCAGTGGCAGGGAACTAGGTTAGCTCTGCTCTCCATGTAGAGCACTTACTGTGTGAGCAGAGATTAATCGTGAGGCTCTGAGTCATTAACAAAGTTTCCTGGTCCTCTGAGCTTGCCCATAGGTAGGGAGTGAAGCTCAGTTTACAGAAGAAACTTTCTCTGTTGTCATTTTCACCTGTGTGGATCTTTCGTGTTAAAGAATTCTGCTCTTACTTTTTTTTTTTTTTTTGAGGTATATTTAGTTGTTTGGGCGTGATTTGATTATTATTAAATTATTTTATTTTTTATTACTGCATTTTCTACTTTCTTCTGGCTATTTTTTGTGTTTTCTCACCTTCATGGTACATTAACATTTCCACCAAATAAACTGACATTTTTAATGGATGAAAAGTTTTAATTCAACCTGCCATAAATATAGCTTAAAAACATATCTCTTTTTAAAATGCATAAAAATTGAGAAGCTTCTGCTTGAGCACAAAATTCAAGACAACATTTTCTGACTCGCATGCTGTAAATGCTTTGATGTGGAAATTCATGTCAAGAACATAAATTAAAATCCAAATGTGGTGTTAGAACCACAGTAACTCATATTCTCTGTAATATTAGAGTTGTGGAAAAGCAGGCTAAAACATCAATGAAATAACATATTGCTGCTAATATAAATCAAATAACATAATTTGCATATAACAATTATATTTTAACAATATCTTAAGCAGAAAGACAACATGGTATATAGTCACTTATAAGTGGATATTAGACATAAAATATAGGATAAACATACCAAAATCTGTACACCTAAAGAAACTAAGCAAGAAGGACTTTAGGGAAGTTGCTCAACCCTCATTCAGAAAGGCAAATGGGATAGACATCAGAAATGTGGGAGAAAGCAGGAGGACAGGAGCTTACCACAGAGGGCCTCGGAAAGACTCTACCCAGCAGTGTATCTAAGCAGATACTAAGACGCATAACCAAACTTTGGGCAGAGTGCAGGGAATCATATGAAAGAAGGGGGAGAGAGAAACACCTGGAGGGACTAGGAGCTCCACAAAAAGAGCAACAGAGCCAAAATATCTGGCCCAGGGGTTTTTGTAGATACCTATACACCAACCAAGGACCATTCATGGAGATAACCTAGAACCCCTGCTTGGATGTAGCCCATGGCAGCTCAGTCTCCAAGTGGTTCCCTATTAAGGAGAAAAGAGACTGCCTCTGACATGAACTCAGTGGCTAGCTCTTTGATCACTTCCCCCTGGGGTGGGGGTGAGGGGTGAAGCTTTACCAGGCCACAGAGGAAGACAATTCAGCCAGTCCAGGTGAGACTTGATAGACTAGGGTTAGATGGAAGGGGAGGAGAAGCTCCCCTATCAGTGGACGTGGGGAAGGGCATGGAAGGAGAAGAGGGAGTGAGGGTGGAGTTGGGAGGGGACAAGGGAGGAGCTACAGCTGGGATACAAGTAAATAAGTTGAAATAAATAAATAAATTTTAAAAAATAAAAAATAAAGTTTAACTTTTAATTAAAAACAATATCTTATATGTTAATTGAACAAAAGTAGAATACATCTAATGCTTTTGAGTTTTATCTCAAGCTTTTAACTAAAAAACAAAAGCACAATGAATAAAGTTGGTATATTTGCAACTAGACTGAATCATATTACTTACTTTGATTTTGAGAAAAAGTGTAAAATAAAACAGAATGAAAATATTTTTCAAAAATATGACAATATATGGGCATGGTAGAGCACACTTTAATGCAAGCACTCAGTAGGCAGAGGCAGGTAGATCACTGAGTTGAAGGCTAACCTGGTCTAAAAAGTAAGTTCTAGGACAGTGAGGGCTGCACAATGAAACCCTGTCTCAAAAATAAAATAAAATAAAATAAAATAAAATAAAATAAAGGAAGGGGAAATACAATAGACACTGGGCAGGTGTAGGGAAGGCACTAGGACCAGCATTGCCTACTCCTGTGTTTTCTGAATTTAGTGCTTAATTAAATATTTTGTAAGATATTTGTTGGTATAATGTTCTTTTGGAATGTATACACTTTACCCTTGTTCATTCAAATGCTGATTTCTCTCCCTCACTCTCTAGCTTCAATTCGGATATTGCATTGTGATACTTATTCTAAGCATCACCTGTCTCAACTTTGTGTAAACATGCCAAAATAAAACAACCAGCCACAATGTTGAGCAATGGAGAGGAAGGAGTAGGAAGGAGAGGGGAGGAGCCAGAGGACAGGAAAAGAGTGGGAGGCAAAGGGGGGGGCAGTGCTAGAAGAGCAGGGCTGGAGGACAAATCTTGGAATGAGGAAGAGAATGAACCAGACCTAAGATTTCACAAAAAGCAAGTATAATGTGGGAAATCTAAATGTTAGGAAACTATGAGGGCTTGGAGGTTTAAGAGGAAGTAATTATTGCCCAGCATTGTGTTCTAGGTTAATTAAATTAATCATAGTCTCTGTGTGGTGATTTGGTTATACAGCTGTTTAGGATTAACAACACCTTTACCAGAAGATATATCAATAGTAAGTATTAATCACCACATATAACAGATATTATTGTTGTTGTTGTTAACAATTTATTTACTTTGTATCCTGGCTGTAGATTCCTCCATCATCTCCTCCCATGCCCGTCCCCCAGTCCTCTGATAGCCTATTAGGTCTCATCAGGACTGGCTGCATTGCCTTCCTCTGTGGCCTGGTAAGGTTGCTTCCCACTCAGGGGAGGTGGTTAAAGAGCCAGTCATTGAGTTCATGTCTGAGACTGTCCCTGTTCCCTTACTAGGGAACCCACTTGGACACTGACCTGCCATGGGCTACATCTGAGTGTGTGTGTGTGGGGGGGGGGGGTCTAGGTCATCTCTGTGCAAAGTTCTTGAGCAGCTCTAGGCTTGGAGATCTTATTAATTAATTTATTTTATGTATATTTATTTAGTAGGGCTGGGGTGGAGGTTAGAGAGCAACTTGCAGGAATTGGTTCTCCCTTTCCACCATGTGAATTCCAGGGATCAAAGCCAGGGTTGTTAGACTTGGCTTAATGCCAAGAGTCTTCAGCTGCTGAGTCATCTCAATGGCCACTGTAAGTTTTTGTTTTTGTTTTTATGGTATATGGATGCAGTACTTTAAAAATTGGGAGACACCCTTACCAGCCTGAGAAGGAGATACTGTGTGTGTGCTCACTGTCTTACAAATCACACTTTTGGTTTGTTCACCTCTGACAGCCTGAGAGTGCTTTCAAGGCCAGTGATGCCAAAGGGAACAAGCATAAACTGGGCATCTCCCCACAGTAAACAGGAGTTTACAACACAAATTTCTTTATGTAGGTATAAGAAAAATAAAAAAAAAGACCATTGCCAAGAGAAAACTAATATGCAAATGCAATATGCTAAAAATAGATTCCAATACCCAGGACAGATATATAGACGACAGTGAGATAAATAGATAAATAAATAGATAGATAGATAGAGATATAAGATTAGAAGATAGATAGATGATAGATAGATAGATAGATAGATAGATAGATAGATAGATAGATAGATAGATAGACAGAGATATGTACATACATGACAGACAGGTAGATAGATAGGTGATAGATGATTACAGATAGATGATAGATAGACAATAGATAGATAGATAGATAGATAGATAGATAGATAGATAGATAGATCTGTTTATAGGTATTTGGGTCTGTTTATTCTTCTATTATAGTTTCCTTTTACTTGAAAATAAAGTAGGAAATTAATTAGTAAAGAAAGATGGATCTTTTACAGTTTTGCTAGAGCAGGAGTGTGGCTTCACCTCTATGGCTGTGAGAGTTTAAAGGACACAGTGAAGCACAGGGCAGAAGATCTTGGAACTTAACTGTGAGATAGTGTAAGCAGTCATTTCTTGCAAGAGGAGGCAACTGGCTACCATATTGTCTCCATTCTCAGCTACAGAGAGTTGCTATTGCTCCTGGTGAGGGTGTGGTGTGGTGTGGTGTGGTGTGGTGTGTGTGTGTGTGTGTGTGTGTGTGTGTCTGTCTGTCTGTGTGTGATTCTTTGTGTGTATGTGTATAAGTGTCTGTGTGTCTATGTCAGTATGTGTCTGTGTGTGTTTACCTGTGTCTGTGTGTCTATGTCTGTCCCTCTCTCTGTGTCTTTGCATGTGTGTGTGTGTGTGTGTGTGTGTGTGTGTGTCTATGTTTCCTGTGTTTAATTCAAATCTGTACCTGAAGAAATGAGACAGACACTCCAACATTAAGATCCTCATTGCTCGAAAGAGAAGCAGGCTCAGAGGGTCCATGCAGTAGTGGTGAGAGATTTCTGTCTGCTCCTGGCCTGGCAGTCTTTCAGCCCTAATTCCATTCCTCTGATAGACATGGATGTTTGAAAACTTTCTTAGGAGATTAGTTTCAACCTCTGCCTCTTGCATGCCTGTAAAACACCAATGATGTTGGAGAAAACTGGTGACTCTCATGCTAACGGGAGGACCAGGCATCTCTGGAGAACTTAGTGCATTCTGTATACTCACAGCTCCAGCTAACTTTCTCAGCATGACATCACTGTTACAGATGACGACAGATCCATAGAGATCTAATTTCATCTTCTAAAGCCCAGCTGGTGACCTGACTATGGCACTGAAACAGTGAACCCCCTTGCCAGTAACACCTAATCAGAAAAAACTTGGTTCTGAGTAGGCTGTGCTAGGGAACATTAGGCCCTGTCCCCTGCTGCTTTCTTTGTTTCCAGGCAGTCATGAGATCAGCAAATCTTTCTGACATGACCTCCCACCACGATGTTGTCTGTCATCTGTCAAGTACACACTGACAACAATGAGGTCATAAGACAATATCAACCTTTCAATTCGTTCATCCCCAGAGCTTTACCACAGCTGCGGAAAGCTGACGATGGCTGTGGATAAATAAAGCTTTTACACACGTACTGTACCTATGCCTATCTATGTCCATGTGTTTTGGATATGATTTCCTTTAATTAACTAACACAAATTATATGATAGTAATGTAAAGCTCAGACAAATTTTTTTAATTTGAATAATTTCAGTAAAAACAGCTAATATTGTACAGGGGAGATATGCAATCCAATTCTCGGAGAACTGCTTCATCCCTGTCAGGGAATGAGGGACAGAAGAGACTGAGGATAACATCAGCCATATTCAAGGCTAGAATCCTGAAATCTAATTACAAATGACAAAAACGTACTGTTGATTGTGATCGACATTGCAAAGGTGAGCCAGCGGCCTGGGTGCCGGGTTCACCCTTCCTGAGTGGGGACACCATAGTGAAGATTCGCCATGTTATGGTGAAAAAATATCTCCCTGACAAATGTTCTCCCAATGCATGGATCTCAGCTCTTCAGGGAAAGAATTAAGAACTAATCACATAATCTTTTCTATACATTATTTTTCATATTCCTTAGCGTGTAACAGGACTGACGATGCTAAGGGAAGTCTAGTAATGATTATTAATGTTTGTTGTTTTCATTACTTCTTCAATTTTGCTTTTAGTGTGATAAAAGCAGCCACTTCGAAGTGAATAATAAAATTTGAAATCCATTATGCCTGGTTTACCTAGATGATGCTCAGAAAAAAAAAAAAAAAGTGATGAATTTCTTTTGAGAAAAAATGAACTATGTTATCTTCACCATTTGTGACGCCTGCCAAAATGTCAGCAATTGACTCTGAAAGAAAAAAGTTGAAAGAAATTTCAGAGACTATGTTGTATGAAAGTATTGTTACCATTCCTTTCTGGAATTAAATCCTGGAATCTGGGCTTGCTTTTTATAACAGTTTATATGATTTGATTCAATGTAATATTCCACAGTGAATGTATTTATCATAATTGCCATAGCCTCTTGTAAATATATACAATTCATGTGTGTCTGTTGATTTTTTGATGTTTACAAATATCCATATTTTACAAGGTTAAAAGGTAAAAGAAGGATGGGGAATTCTCGGTGGGTCTGTTCTCCTGCTGTTCTTGCAGAAGAGCCGGGTTTGGGGGTTTGGTTCTCTGCATCAACATGGAAACTCAGACCATCCTTAACTCCAGTTCCAGTGGATCCAAGGAACTCCTCTTGCCTCAGCTGGCACCTGGTATGCAAGTGGAACACAGATAGCATACAAGCAAGACACGCATGCACATGACACAAACACATCCTTAAAGAAAGGCCAGGACTTTTTCTTAATGTTTGATATCAGCTTTTACTGGTGTATGATATAAATTGCATCTATTTATATAAAAGGATATTGTTGTGATGATTATAAGAAATAAATTTAGCAGAAAGCTGGCATTCACTTAAAATTAACTGTCTTTTTTTTTTTCTTGTTAAAAATCCTCTAACATTATCTACACTGGTGAAAGTGGAAGCAACTCTAATAAAACTTGAATGTGTTGCATAGAAAAGGGCTGAAAGGGTAGAGAGTAGGCCTGCAAGCATTTCAGTAAGAGAGAGAGGGTGGAAAGAGAGCGGAGAATGGGGGATGAGAACAAGTAAAATCACTTTAAATTAAAAGAAACAGTATTAGATATTTGTGATATTCTAAATGAATTGGGAATATTGGTAAACACGGTTTTTCCTAATAGAATTTTAAATGAACATCTGAAATAAACTAATAATTACTATTTAGAAATCGTTCTCAGGAACTAAGACAAGTTATGTGACTTGTTACTGTCTGGCATCAAAATATTATGCTTATTAAGATTCAGTGATTGTGTGCTCTGAATTCAGCATTCATAGGTGTGTTATGAAGTCGGCCTCTGCAGTCGGTGACTGCGTGCTCTGGGCACAGGGTAGCTCTGTCCCTGGGGCCGTGCTTGTGCCTGAGTAAGCACTGTGAGCTGCTCTGTGAACGCATATAACTGCACGTGGCCCATAGCTGCTGAGAGCCTCCGTGCCACTGAGCCAATCTCAGCATCACACAGTATTGGCCTCTGCCCTCCCAGCTCAGACCAAGACAAGGGAATGCAGATCAGAACTACTGACTCACAGGCACGTTTAACCTGCACAAGAAATTAGTTGTGTGATTCGAATTACTAAGGTTTTTCATTATCAAATACTCTAGCACACTCTAGCTGTACTGACCAGAACCCATTTGTTTATTTGGTTCTTTAAGCTACTAAGAAATTTTATTGCTGATACCATTTGTAATGAAGCACATAAGAAAGAGAAAGGAAACAGGGAGAAAGAACAAAATCACTTATTAGGATATGGCTGATTTATAATTTTAAATCTACATGATCAGTATCAAATTTCTCTCATCATGTTCTGACACATACAAATAATTTTCAGTGAATCATACAAAGAAAGCAGGGGGCAGGGTGTACCTCTGTGGCAGAACATTTGCCTAGTGTTTGCATGGACCAGGATTTAATATCCAGCAAGCACTCTGTGCACCAAAAAAGGAACCATTTATGCCTGTGTTGAAGACCCATTTACTGTGAGTTTAGAGTGCTTTCAGAAAAGGCAGTAATTACAGAGAATAATAAAATAGTCCCTTTCAGTCTGTATTTCTGTTTCACAGCAGTAAACACACGGGAGAGTTACAGAGTAACGAAAAGGCCTTCCCAGTAGAGCTGCAGGATCTGGGATGAGAGACAGCTGAAGGTGAGTCACCAGACTGTCTCAAAGAAAAGGAGAAAAGTGAAAATTAAGCCAACTTATAGAAAATTACTGACAGGTGGGTTCTGAGTGTTTTCTGAAGCTCAGGAGTTGAAGGTAGAGAATCATAATGACACTTCTGAGGCAAGCAGGGGTCAGAAAAGAATCTCAAACCCACAGAGAGTGATAGTTAAGGATTTGAGATAAAAACCAAATTATACACAGATGTATGCTTTTAAACCGGGGCCATAAAAGCTGAAGTTGTTCCCATCCTTTTTATACAAATATCCAAACAGTAACTGAAAAAAGAAAATGTGCCATTTTTCATCCTCAAACATTTCATTGTTTTTAATGATAATATACCATTTTTTCCTGAAATATTTTCCATAGGATTTACCCATTTTGTCATTCAAACAAAAGCATGGCAAATTTGACATATACTATTTGTTTTGACTTTTAATCTGATTTTATACAGTGTGCAGGTATGAAATTCTCAATGAAATGTAATAAGTGTGAACAAATCACATTTGATTTTGTTATTATCACGGGATGAAAACAGTACCTAGGCTAGGAACATGAGGTGGCTCTACATGAAGCTGACCCTGAGACAGCATGGCTAACCGCGGGTTGCTTGGCAACAGACAGGAAGGGTGTGCTGAGAAGCAGGACACAGGACTGGCACTTCGCGCTTTCTGATGACAGCAGAACGCTGACAACGTTTAGCCTAACAGTATCTAGTCATGTGGTTGCATTCTGAAATCTAGTGCTTGGAAGGCAGGGGCAAAGAGCCACGAGTTCAAGGCCACCTTGGACTATGGAGTGATATATCTTATCATCATCATCTTCATCATCATCATTATCATCACGATGTTAGTAAATGCCTATGGGCAATAGCAGCATTAATATCTGAGGATAAACAACAGCTGTTTTGTTGGATTTAAGGCCTGCTCAACAGGAGTGAATCCATACCTGGTACTGTGAGACTAGTGGCTAGAGAAATCAACTGTTGACCAAACATTCAAACATATGAGCATGTAGGACCGTTCTCATTTCAATCACTATAGTTCCTTCAGCCTCTTTGTATCTGTGTCTGTGTCATAACCTGTACCTGTGCTTACCCAAGGGATTTGCTCTGTTTGTGGAACAGCATGGGAAACATACTGTGAAAGAAGTGGAGGACTCCTTGTAGAACTCTGTAGTAGAGTTTTGCAAGGGAAGAAGTTACTTTATTAACCCAGCTAATGCTAAAGAGAAGTCAAAACCATAAGCAGATGTTACCAACACAGTCACATATTGCTTCCAACATTTCTGTGAGATTTTTGTATAAGATTTCTTTCAGACTATTGACTACTTTTATGTACCCAAATGATTCCCACAACACACACACACACACACACACACACACACACACTCACACACACACCTACATGTACACACATGCCTTATTCTGGGTGAGAAGCACAGGAGCATAAATATCTCAAGCTTAAAACTATGAATTTAGCGTAGGCCATAAAAGCTGTGCACCGGAATTTCAAGGCAGAGTAGGTTTGGTTCTATTGCTTTCATAAAGGATTTAACTTAAACGGGTGAGTACACAGCAGGTAAGCAAGTGCGGTGCATAGTTTTGAGTGGTCTCGATTATTAATTTGGCTGCAAGGTCTAGCAAAGGTTCATTTTTTTTGAGGTTAAGAGATATTTGCGGTAGAATGTATTATCACAAATACACAAGTGTGCCTTCTCCTCCTCTACCTCCTCCTCCTCATCCACGAAGATTCTTTTTGCAACAGACTATTAGAGAAGATTACCTGGTCACACTGTGAAGAAAAAGTGACTCTGGAATCTTGTCCCCAAACAAGGCATCGGTGATGCACTCTCTGTATAAAGTTTCAGGGAACATCAAGAAAGAAAGGAGAGAAAAATTTTAAGAGCCACAGGCCCAGGACAACTGCTATAAAATCATGTTTCTGGACACGACAAGTGTCTTGAACTCAAGAAATCTCCACAGCATGGTTTACTGTACAAAACTTGTGGAAGACCAGACTTTAAACATTCCAACATGGATGGAGGAAGTGATAACAGGCTCCACCACATTTTAAGGAACTGTAGGCATTCTATAACCACTGAGGGACAGAGTCAGTTTTTTTCAGGGAGAAGCTCTCTGGCAGACTGTCTATGCCCAAATTGTCAGTTCTACACCCATGTACATGCTAACCACATTGACTGGACTCAGAAGATTATATGTAAACAAACACACACACACACACACACACACACACACACACACACATGCATTATACCTAACCTAATAATATTATTGATGTAATGAGTCCTGGACCACATGGTAAGAATTAGGCTCCAGAACCCCCATAAACTAAATCCGGACATAAATAGGGTTAGCACAACTATGCAACCAAACATCAGGGAAATGCCTAGAAAAGAACAGCTCAGGGAGGGCCATTTATTGGCAGCAACCATGGATGTTTTCACATATTACTGCTAGGGGATATCACCTCATTGGAGAAGGATTACGGAAGCTCTGCCTCTCATCTCTCCCGCTCCCATGCAATTTCTTGTTCTTGGCTTTAATCATTTTCTTGTAACTATAATAAGCTAACTAAATATAGAGAGGTGTTGTCTAGTTCCACGAATCCTCATTAGTCCGTAGAGTGCCCCTGAAGGCCTTTCGAACTCAGTAGCTCTTATCTGGGGAAGAGGTGTAAAGATTTTGCCTCGCAACCCTGGTTTGGTGCCACATTACTGTCCATGCATAGCAGTCAGAGCCAGTGGAAAAGACCCACAGAGAATGTATGGAGCCAGCCTTCCAGGACCAGAAGTCACTTCTTAGATAATACGATAAAAATGGCTACCACATATGTACAGGAATCCTCAAAATATCCATCGAAGAAAACAATGCAAACCCTGATCTGAAGCGACGTGGCACTGAGCTGCCCATCATTACTCCTCCAGGCTACAGGACTCGTGTCTTTCATGTAGGGGATCTGATGCTCATGCAGCAACACAGTTGCCGTTTTCTGAGCTGCAACATTATGGGCACCAAACAATTTCCTTGTCAACTAGCAACGTCCCTTTCTGTGGGAGCAAAGGGCAAGTTCCCAGAAGCCTGCGTAGTACAAGTGTAATGAGCATCCAGTTGGCCCAAGAAGCATCATGGTGCAAATCAGCCAGGAGCTTTGGAGAAATGCCAAGTGTTAGACAAGGCATAAACCTACACCACACTGTTCAGTGTTTGTGAGTTCATGACCGAGACTTCTCTATAAGAGTGATAAATCTTCAAATATTTAATTTCAACAAAAAAGCTTGCTGCCTATCACTATAAAGAATGGCATGAAAAACAATTGGTTAAAACATTTTGATTCATATGAGCTTGTAGGGTTGTTTGAAGGGAGAGTTTGAATAAACATCTTCCATGACCAGCCTCCAGCTTGTACTGAGATGGCATCCAGTGCCAGCACAGCCTTCTTATTTGCAGGGGTGGGGAATGCAAAGCGCAGTGCCATACAGGCAGAGCTGCATTACTTTGTTTAGACTTCTAAAGGGCACTCCACATAGGTCTAGAGATAAAAAGCCATTTTGAAGTGCATCCTCTCGGGATTGCTGTAATCAAAGTGAACTGAAAAGCAGGCAGAAGAAAGACACAAAGCGTCCAATGGCATTTGTTAATTTTTTATATGTGCATTGATCAAATATCCATCATTGACCCCCTTTCCTGCATAGGTATAATGGCATCATCTTTGTCCACATCAAGCTCGGAAAGTGCTTGCGGGACAAATGATAGGCAGAGAAGATGACTGGCTCTTGCAGTTCGAGCTACGTACTGTTTTCTAAGCAGCTCAGTGACAAGGTGTGAGGCCCTTGCTCATCCAGGAATAGACCGAGGACATAGATACAGTTGCCTCCTGCTCATTTTGGCTCTGAAGAGGACAGATGCAGGGACTCACTCTCCTGCACTTCAATGTACACATTCTCTACTCCAACCATTTTGGAGTGTGGAAAAGGACCCTTTTCTGAACGGTATGTGAGCTACTGTAGGAGAGTATCCTGGCTGCCATGACACCTCTAATGAATGTGGTCTGCCTTCTCGCCTGAAATGGAGAGATCCCAAAGCAATCTGTATGCTATGAAAATCCAATGAGTTATAAGGGAAAAAGAAAACTTTTGGTTTGTCAAGTTTTCCTTGGGACAGTGCTTTGTAGACAGCTACACAGAAATCGAAACACAGTCTGCTCACTCCCTTGTGAATCGCTTGTGTGTGTGTGTTTGTAATTTTACTATGAAGTCATTCACAGCACTTTAAAGGAACTCGAATTTTCACCAATTTCAAAAAGAATTTTCAGATAAACACTGTACTTTGGGACGCTGAATGAGCCAGTGGAGAGACATTGCAGGTGTCCCCCCACAAAGGGCCCAAAGAAAGTCGAAGAACGCAAACTCCGTGAGAAAGAGAAGGACAGAGGCTTGCACACTTGTATGTTTCACTCTTTACTATTTTTTGTTTTCTTTCTGACCTTCCTGAGAAAAGACAGGAGCTGGTGGGGCAGAGACCAGAGGTCCTGCAAAGTCTGAGGATTTGACTTTGTTCCTGGATTGGTTCTGATGACACTGGAACATGTCCTGAAGCTTTATATTTATACATGTTTTTAAAAGGAATGAAAATGTGTGTGTATAATTTTCTGATGGGTGTCAATCATACTCAGATGAAACACAGATATAATGGATATATGCACATAGGTATGTATGTGATAATTTCATTTGTAGAAGACATGACTGTGTATATTTCAATTAAGTTAAAGATTATAAACCTGAAGTCAATTTCCCCAAACACAGATATTTATAAATTATTATGCTTAAGGTTATAATGTGATAATTAAGCTTCAAAGCAGAAATGAAAGACAGTATCAAAGGAATTGATGTGTAAAAACATATTGCACCACATAGGCTGGAGAGATGGCTCAGGGGTTAAGGACCTTCCAGAGGTCCTGAGTTCAATTCTCAGCAACCACATGGTGGCTCACCATCTATGATGATATCTGTTGCCCTCTTCTGGCCTGCAGGCACACTTGCAGGCAGAACACTATAAATAATAAAGAGCCCCATATAAATGTTTTCTGTTTGAGGATTTCATCCATGTATACAATGCACTGTGATCTTATCTACCGTCCATATTTCTTCTCTCTAATTTCCCCTGGACCTCCCGAGACAATCCTCTCTCACCTTCATGCCTCCTCTGTCTATTCATCTATCCATTCTACTGCATTTAATTAATGCTGCTCATGTGCCCAAGTATGGGCATCCACTGGAACGTGGACAATGAGCCAATAGAAACAGTCTCAAAATAAAATGACACTACACCCCAGGACTCATTAGCTGCCAAAGGTTCCTCAGCTAGGAGTGGGACCTTTCCAAACAAAACTTTAACAGGTTGCTATTTTCCTCTTTATTTTCTCGTCACTTCTCCAATGATTCTCAGCAATTCTCTGATGACTCAGGACAATTTCACTTTCTAAAAGGAACCTAAATTTTGGAACTATTAATGGTCCATACATTATTTATTAACTAGCATCAGGAGTAATCTCGCATTTGGCAAGCTCAGAGAGCTTCAGGAAATTATCATACCACTGCCACAGTAGGCCTGGATGCTCAGCCGTCACAGCAGATAAGAAGCATTCAAAGAAAGTTCTTTTGTGGTTGGATATGGGATGTATAACAAATAACTTGCTTCATTTGTAATTTCCCCTCTGTCCATGTAGAAAAAACTTGTGCATTAGCACGAAGGCTTCAGAGAACATAAACATTAATCTCAAAACCCTCTGGAGACTAATATGAATTATTGCACGTCAGCTCAGCTGAAATAAAAAGGCGTCTCAGAGCAGACAGGGTGTGATTTTGCAGAAGTTGTCAGGAGGTGTAAGTGATCAGCCACTGAAGCACAGTTTCCACAGCTCACCCTCCATCATGGATTCCAAGAGGAGGAGCTCACAGCTAAGCATCCACAAACACACTTCTTGGTTCACTTTCCCGTTGTTGCCCTTTAGCTAGTAAGCACATATGTGGGACTTCACGTACAACAGGTGACAGCTGTCTGAAACAAGTGTGTGTCACACAAACTGAGCATGTGTCGGATAAGTGAGCGCAGATGCCGATGTGAGTGGCACAGGGCTGGCCCTGACAGTGCAGGAGATACAGGAAGAAAAGAGTAATTAGGAAGCAGTTAAAAAAAAAAGAGGATAGAGTATCTCCAGTTAGGAGTAAAATTGGGTAAAGAGAAAACAAGGTGTGCAACTTAGCTAGAATGTTCTCTCTCTGGGAGTAGCAGTAGCTATAGTCCAAATTTTCCATTTTAATCACTCATTTTCATACTATTTTTTATTTTATCTGAATGACAAAACATTTGATCTATTTGACTGCTCCCTTTGGCTAACTTGGGTAAAGATAGTGAGAGATCATTTTGTCTGATGATGATGTTTCACTTTTGCTTTGGTGTGTGCCTGCGAGGGAGAGGTCAACGCCGTGTTGTCATCCTTAATCACATCTTGTTTTGTTTTTTTTAAATTTTCATTAGTATTTATTTTTCCCCTTTATTAAACTCTGAAAACAGTTTCACCTTCCTCTGTTCCTTCCAGTTCCTACCTATCTCCTCTTTCATCTGGATCAACTCCTTTTCTCTCATTAGAAAAGAACAGGCTGCCTCAAACTTGTGATCCTCCTGCCTCTGCCTCCTTCAGCAAATCCTATTTTAAGGGGAGGAGGACCTCCCCTATCAGTGGACTGGGAGAGGGACATGTGGGGAGAAGAGGGAGGGAGGGTGGGATAGGGAGGAGATGAGAGAGGGGCCACAGCTGGGATACAAATTGAACAAATTGTAATAAATGATAATAAAAATGAAAACAACAGGCTTCTAAGTGATAACAAGGAATAAAGAAATAAAATATAAGACAAGGACTATCTTATTGAGGTTGCGTAAGAGCCGTTAGAAAATATGAGAGCCCCAGGAGGAGACACAAGAAAAATAGACCTACTTGTTCACACATTCAGGAGTCTCATAAAAGTACTAACATGAAATCTATAGTATATTCCAGAGGACTTGATGCAGAGCTGTGAAGGCTTTGGGCTTTCTGCTTCAGGCTCTGTGAGTTCATATGAGTTTTGCTTAGTGTTTTTCTTTGTGTCCCCTGTTCCCTCTGTTCATTTTTGGGGGTCTTTTGCTGAGCCTGAGACTCGCTCCTTTGGCTGGACTAGCAGTTGCTTCCAAGCTCCCCCAGGTCCACCTACTGACCTGAGATACAGAAGTGTGCTGTCACACCTGGCACCTATGTAGGTGTTGGGGATCCACCCTCAGATCCTTGTGAATGTATAACAAACATTTCAGCAGATGAGCCATCTCTTCAGCCTCGAGACACAGATTTTGAATCAGGAGACATGAGAAAACATATTGAACTTAATGTTTTTCTTTTTGATGCATAAATTTGTATGTTGACATAGACACACACAGGTCTAAACGTGCACTCGTGAGTGTGTGCAGAAAATAACATGTGCTGTGGGTCCAAGACAAGTCACAGGGGAAGGGAGCTGGGTTCGCTTTGATAAGCCAAACGAAGTGATAACACACTTAGTTTGCATCTTTACTATTAAAAATGTATTAAATGACAACTTATATCAAATCAGGCCAATGTAATGAGTTATTAGTGCTTTTGTTTCTTACATAGGCCTTGTGCGCTGTGTAGAGTGGACTGAAGAGAGGCTCAGTGGTGGACAGCACTTGCCTCAGTTCCCATCCCTCACATGGTTCTTCACAACCGACTCCGGTTCCAGTGGACCCAACATCATCTTCTGGCCTCCAGGGGCACTGCGCAGAGGCGGACAGATGCATACATGAAGGCAAACACTTACCCACAAGGAATAAACCTGAAATAAATCTTTAACAAAAAAGGAAGATAGGTGTTTTGAAACATGCAGAAGAAATGAGAAAAGGGAGAACTGAGGATGTTGAGAAAGGTAATAAAATAGATAAAATACAGAATAGTATGCACATATATGCAAATGCCATAGCAAACACCGTAAGTTAGTGTAAGCTTAAAGGAGGGAACAGAGCTCTATTTACACTAAGGTTGTGCAGTGTCTCAAAATGCTTCTAGCGCTTCTAAGGATTGTTTGGAAATGTGCATTCCAGCACTCATCCATTACTTTTCATCTCTGTCTACGGAATGTTTGAAACCAACAAGTCATCGCATATAACTGGAATTTCCTTTCTCAGGGATATGCAAACTCACAGGCCAGCGTGCAGAGGGTGCAGAGCGGCGGGTGCACAAGAAGCCTGAAGCTGTGGAAAGGGAGAAGCAGGACAGCGCGAATGAGGTCCCCCAGGGGAACTTTCACCTCCCCACAGCCCGCGCTCTGTTCTGCACTCCCGGCCCTGTATTCAGCTTTTGTCTTTTTCCCCCTTTCCCTGACTACTTTCAGAACTTCAACCCATCTTTGCACACAGGCTCGCTATGCCTCAAGGCTTAGCTTAGACCTGTTTTACATTTCAAACCTCCGAAGATGTTTAGCAGATCAAAAGCACTCACGTGTACTAAGAGCTTAGAAATCAGTTGCAATTATAAACTGCCTTCATGGTTGTGCACTGCACAAGTTAATATCAGACTAGCAAACATTTCCCCTTAAGTATGAAAGCCAGAGGAAGGTGTTCCTTAGGTTTAAGATGTGAGGGTGACTGCCCTTTTTTCTCTTTCTTTCTTTCTTTCTTTCCTTCCTTCCTTCCTTCCTTCCTTCCTTCCTTCCTTCCTTCCTTCCTTCCTT
>NW_026596962.1:4424504-4425769 GCF_907164565.1 Psammomys obesus | reverse complement strand
CTTCCTTCCTTCCTTCCTTCCTTCCTTCCTTCCTTCCTTCCTTCCTTTCTTTCTTTTCTTTCCTTCTCTCTCTCTCTCTCTCTCTCTCTCTCTCTCTCTCTCTCTGTCCCTGCAGGTCTTGTAGGTAGGGTAAGTTTTAGACTGAGTTTTTTGTGGGTGGGTTGGCGATCTCCTAGCAGTTTTGTCTAGGTAAAGGGTGTTCTCTTCAGTGTCCATGGCCCATGCTACTAGGAGTCTCAGCTAGAGTACCCATCATATCCACCCAGAGGCCTATGAGAAGAAACACAAACTCATTCCTCATATGAATAAATGAGCTGGGGTGTCTGGGTAGGGGGGAGCTCCCTTATTCTGAGGAATAGGAAAGGGAATTGTGTGGGGGAGGGTGGGACTGGAATGAGAGGATGGAGAGACCTATGACCGAATATTTGGTTAATTCACCTAAATTGCCTTCATATACGTACATACTTTAGGAAGCTTCCACTGTATTAGATTTCTATTTTGCACTCGAATGCCCCCCCCGATTTTAGCTGTTTCTTGCTGTACCTCTCCTTCATCTCCCTCTTCTCTCATTTCACCCCACCCTCATCCATCCATCCATAACTATCTACTCTATTTCTCTTTTTTAGGGAGCTCTCTCTGCCTCCCTAGCCCTTTACTCTGTACCTAATTATTATGGTACTAAAGATTATAGCTTGGGTATTACTGATCTAAAAGCTAATATCTACAAATAAGTGACAATATATTTGTCTTCCAGGGTCTGGGATATTTCACTTAGGATGATTTCCTTCTAATTCTATCAATTCATCTTCAGATTTCATTTTTAATGGCTGAGTAATATTCCATTGTGAAAATATACCACATTTTCTTTATCCGTTCCTCTCCTGAGAGACATCAAAGGTGTGGACAGTTTCTGGATATTATGAACAGAGCAGCAATAAACATAGTTAAGCAAGTATCTAGGCTAGAGTGAAATTTATTTGAGTATATGTCTAAAAGGGTATAGTCAGATCTTGAGGTATATTAATTCTCATTTTCCCAATGGACTACCACGTTGATTTCAAGACTGGCTGTATAAGTTTGCACTTCCAGTAACAATAGATGAGAATTCTCTTTAGTCTATATCCTTGTCAATGCACTGCTTCCTCAAAGGACATATCAATGAAAACAATATTTTCACAAGTCTTTCAACTCCATTTTGTTGGATGCATTTATGGTTATTGGTACATTATACCTTGATGCATATCACACACACACACACACACACA
>NW_026596962.1:4421530-4424494 GCF_907164565.1 Psammomys obesus | reverse complement strand
TGTGTGTGTGTGTGTGTGTGTGTGTGTGTTACTGTGATGGGATGACTCTGAGCCTGTGCACACTATGCAACTATTCTAATACCTTTATACTACCTATCTTTACTTAATTTCTTAAGTGGAAGTCAGACATATTTTCCAAGATAATGAGTTTTCAATACATATTTTAAACTCTTCAATATTAATGCTTCAGAAATATTGCAGCATAAATCTTAACCAGCAATCTTAAACATACAAATACTACAAATGATGAATAGTGATTTACACAAAATATAAACAACGTACATTATTCTCTGGCCAGCTCTTCAATAAAGACGTGACTATTCTCAGAGGATGCATATAATTGTACAGTGACTGATTGTGGGAGAGTGAGCTAGTGAAAATGAAAAAAAGTAAAAGTGAAAAAAAAAAAAAAAGAGCAGCAACAAATTTACCCCCAAACTCTGGTATGTTATCTACTTCTAGTGGAATGTCAATCATTTTGAATCTTCTGGTAAAATGCAAAGGTCAAGAATAAATATTGGAAATTTGTATGCTGTATAAAACAGTATTAATCTTAACTTAATGGGCTGAAAATATTAATCGCTATTGATCAGTTTAATGTAAGCGTAGCATCATTACGAGATGTTAAAACCTCAGGAGCTGCCTATTGTACCGTTCTCATTCTCTCATGTTTTATTTGATCGTCTCTGAGCAGCATGGCTTCCTGGAACAGACCACCAGTCTCCATGCAAGTCCAACAGCTGCAGTTGTTCGTGGACTTTTGACTTGTGTTTTTTTGTTGCCAACAGTTAAGTTTTCTCAGTATTTCACCAGGGCAGATCCTTCACACTGCATTATACCAGACTTTAAACAGCTCAACTAAGTGTTCCCACCGCTACCAGCAAATGACACAGCATCCAGCAGGAGCACAGAAAGGAGAATTAAAGACTCATACATGGACACAGTTGTATTACAGGACCATGCTTTGACAACTGAAGATCATCATGCAGCAAATGAAGACAAATGAGTAGATTTTTTTCAAATTAAGAAATAAATTGAGATTGCTAAAAAGAAAAAAAAAGAATCTGGTAATAACATGAATCTTGAAGAGTTCTCAAACGTTAATTTACTACTCTGCTTTCTGAGAGGGCGCCAAGCCTCGTTCATGGAGAACTCTGAACTGCAGCATGCATTAGACAACTTTTAACAGCATCTTGAAACCTGTACTGCTGCTAGAATATCATAATCATACTGTCTGAGCCCAGCAAAATATCTGTTTATATTATAAAACATTATTTTTAATGTTTATTGCAATTTTATTGTAGCGTTATTTTTCAGTATCTAAACATAGAAACAAAGGTGAGATAAACTTTTTGATGTTATGAATACCATGAAATAGAAAGCATTGATTTTTTTAAAAAAAATTAAAGTGATACAACTTAGTTTAATGAAGTTAGATGGGTATTTTTAACTTGTTCTTGTTGGTTTTCTGCGCACAAAATTAAATGAAAAATAAAAAAGCTAATACATAAGAATTTCTTTGGAATGCTGATTTCACAACTCATCACACAGCTGTTTGATGTAGTTGGTGTATAGTACACTAGTTTAGGTAACACTAGCTTTTCTAACAACAGCAACAACAAAATCACCAATGTTTAATGGAATCAGAGTGAAAAAGCTGCTTTTCTTCATTCTCATAAAGCGGGGAAACTGTGCATATCGGTAGATGAGCTTTCCTTTCAGAGGAAATTCATGGCTTCTATTCCCTCTATCTGGTGAGGGAAAGCTGCCACTTCTTCAAAGCCTTTTGGAAAATGGAAGCAGGCATGCACACCTCAGTACTCAGGCTAAATGTTCAACACTTCTGACTAGATTTCATTGTAAGATATCTAACAGGACACACACAGTGGCAAGACCAACTTCAAATTAATCCTTGTTTGCAGCTCATATCTGGCCAGAAATTAATTGTTACCAATGAAATTTTTTTGGTGGAACCATATATATATATATATGTCTTTAAATGTACTTTGTTTATTATATATATATATATATATACAATAAACAGAAATTATATGTATATATAATAAACAAATCATATATATAATAAACAAAAATTAAATTTCATGAGTACTTTCTAGTACAGAGCGAGAATAAAAGAAATTGAGTGATGGGAGAAAGTTGAACGAAGGCTGTTAATTGTGCTTACTTGCAGTGAGGTGTAAGCGGCGGTGACTGAAGGCGGGGATGAGTCGCTACAGGCTTTAAAAGTCTAAAATGAATTTAATATGTATTCAAAATAAAGGGTAGATTTCTTTGTTGACACATGTTTAGCCTGTGTCTGGGTAGCCGACTGTGTAGTGTTTTTTAAATATCAGTTAAATTAAAAAGGTCAAATCTCACAGAAGAGGATGTGAAGGCCGCGCCGATGGGCTTCTGTGATGTCTTTGCTCTGTCTCTCCATCCTCCTGACCCCGCACCAGGCCAGCACTGGCCTTTACTCTCTCTCCATACTTTTTTCCCTCCATAGGTCATATAGTCGTGAACACCACAGTTCCTGTCTCTTCATATGCTCTGCTTTGATTTAATAATACGAATTTGTATGTTTTCATGGCATTAACGCTTTTACAGTTTAATAAAATATCGTTATGTAATCTGCTTTGCCTCAGTTTATTTATTAATGTGTTTACTGAATTGACTGATTCCATGAGTCAGCAAATGGGGCAATACTAGTATAATGATATATGTTCAGGGTTTTATGGAGGCCTGTTTTCAATTCATTTATGTAAAAATCAAAAACACCTTTACTGCAAATAAGAGGAACAATACTTTTTTAAATTAGAATTCCTGTTTTATGTCTTCAATCCTTTATTACAATTCAGTATCAAATAATCTCTTTTTATGACTTCTAGTTTCCGAAATCTTACTAGCTTTGTAAAATTCTATCTATCTATCTATCTATCTATCTATCTATCTATCTATCTATCT
>NW_026596962.1:4398472-4421520 GCF_907164565.1 Psammomys obesus | reverse complement strand
TCTATCTATCTATCTATCTATCTATCTATCTATCTATCTATCTATCTATCTCAATGTATTCACTTTTTAACCCCACTGCAGCCCCATCCCTGTCTCCTCCCAGTCCCACTCACCCTCTCCCTTCAGGGAGGATAATAATGTTTTTTATTTGATAATAAATTAAGTGTCCTCAAAGTAGACATCCATTTATACCAACCAACACTAAGTCAGTTTTCTTAGCTCTGCACCTTTATTGACATTTGGTGTTGAAACTGTTTTGAGTCTCAATCATCCTAAGGCCTATGTGGTACTGTCTCTTTTTAATTTGCATAATTCTGCTGGAACATCTCCCTGAATGACGTATCTCTTCATGTCCTGGTTGGTTGAATGATAATGGCCTCCATCCGGCTTATATATTTGTATTCTTGGTCATTAGTTGGTAGAACTGTCTGGGAAGGATTTGGAAGTGTGGCCTTGTTGGAGGAGGTGTTACTGTGGGTGGATGTTGCAGTTTTATAAGCCCATGCCATTCCCATTAGTCTGTCTATGTGTCTCTGTCTCTCTTGTCTCTCTCATCTTTCTGTTTCTGTCTCCCTCTCTGACTCTGCCTTGAGTTTGTGAAACCGAAGCAAGCTCTCTGCTACTTCTCCAGCACTGTGCCTGCCTGATGCCATGCTTCCTGCCATGATGTCATAAGCTCATGCTCTGAGCCTGCAAGCATGTTTTCCAATTAAACACCTTCCTTTATAAGTCACCTTGATCATGGAGTCTCCTAACAACAGTGAAAAAGTAACCAGGGATGGGGTCATTTGTCTCCTTATTGGTTATGATCCTCTTTCTATGTTGAATTTTAGGAGTTTTTCATATGTTGAAGGCAACAGGATTTTATTAGACATGGCTTTGGAAAGTAGTGCCTTCCAATTGGTGGTTTGCCTTCTTTTATTCTTTACAGTACCATATAAAACATAATTATTTTATTGATAAAGTTTAAAGATTGTAAATTTGGTTTTATAGTTTTGAAAATAAAAACTACTTTAATATTACTATTATTATTCCTTTGTGGTCTTTTGTAGTTTTTTTGTTTGTTTGTTTGTTTTTGTTTTTTTATCTTAGGCTTCGTTTTTAGATATTCTTGCTGCCAGGAAAACAAAGAAATGGAACATGATCTGGAAAATTAAGACTAAGAAACTGATTGAAGTGATTATGTTAAGGCATGAGCTTACTGAAGTAGCTCCAGTGTGAGTGGGAGGTGGCAGAGTCTATGCCCAGACGGAGGGCTGGCCTTCGGTGGGATCACAGCTCATCGTGAACAGCAGGAACAGAGCATGTGGGTGCAGATGCTGCAGAGTGAATGGATGTGACTGTGGGAGTCTGGAGAGTTCTATTCTGAAGCCTGGCTTTCTCAGTGAATAAGAAATGGAGAACAGAAATGGGAGAAAGGTACTGGAGTTTTGTAGAGAAGAATCAAAGAACGGGGAGTACAAAATCAAGAGGAATACACAACAGGGTTGTCCTGAGTGACACAGGGCTGAAGCTGAAATTGCCATTGATGAACTTAGAGGGTCTGTCCTGTCTTCATGATTGAGTTCATTTCTGTAGCTGTGCTTCCTGTAGTAGTGAGGAGGCAGATGATCTCATGCTGTGAAGTTCTCAAAAAGCACAGTAAAGTGACAGCACGGGGGTTGAGTATGCATATGAGGCAGTGATCCTATGGCCCAATACATTAGCTGACATTCTATTGTCCCAGACAGAGTTCCTTCTGTTGCTTTGATAAGCACCATGAACAACAAAAGTTGGGGGAAAAAAACAATTGATTTTGACTTACACATCTGGGTAACAGCCCATCACTGAGGGAAGTCAGGGCAGGAGCTCAAGAAGGACACATTCAGAAAGCTTCAGGGAAGCTGCTTACTGGTTTGCTCCCAAGCAACATTCAGTTACCTTTATTAAACAGCCTAGACCCATTGGGCTACAGATGATACCATTTACTGTGAGCTGCACTCTTCACAGTCAATTGAAAATCAAGAAAGTCCATATGCTAGGCCGATGGAGACAATTCTTCAGCTGTGGTTCCCTGTGGGGTGTAACATTGATAACCAGAGGTAGTCATTATGTCTAACGGCAGCAGTTAAGGCAAGCTTATTATCGAGATAGGAGAACCTGGCATGTGTAAGATTGTTGGAGTTGATGGAGGTACAGGAAATAACAGCTGTGTGGGAAATAAGATGTACAAGACCTCTGTAATGCTGGGACCAGCACTGATGATGGCAGAGGCAGGGAGTGGCTAAGGAAGAGAATGAGAGAAGATGGGTGTGTAACAGAGGTCACTTCAAGTAACTTGTATACAGGATGCTGGAAAGATCATCTGTATGAGCATTTACCACTACAAATGTAACACAGGGTTATTTTGGGAGCAGTGGCAATGAGTCAGGAGCTAAATTCATCACCAACTGAGGAGGAGTCTTTAATGCTGGGCTTGTGACACTAACAGTGAGGGGTAGTGCTTGATAAATCTCTGCTGAGAGATGACTCAAAAATGGAGATTTTTAAGAAGAAAAGAACGGATCCAGAACCCAAAATGAGAAAGCAAATCCTCTTCCTGATAGTAAATCCTCTTCTTTATCTGATAGTAAAGTGGCCATGGGAAAAACAGCTACAGCTTCAGAGAACAGCAGAGTAAACAGAGCTCTTCAGAAAAGCAGTTAGTGAAGGCAGTAGAAGTGAGTAGGGGAGGGAATGAGATTGGCTGGGCTCAGGAGACTAGTTATTTTGCAAATGATTGAAATGGATCTTTAGAGGGACAGAGGTAGTCTTGAAGGTTTTGGAGGAGTGAGAGCCGAGAAGAAAAGAGGAGACACATAGTGACCTAATATCTAATGCTTTGAATGAGAATGCTCAGATACTTGGGTGTTGGCATGAAGCTGGTGGCTATGTTCGGGGAGACTTAGAAGATAAGGTCTTTTTGAAGATAGTATACCACAGGCTTTAATCATGTGGGATGGACCTAGCTTCCAGTTTGCCCTCTCTGTTTAATGCTCATGGTTGAGATGTAGTTCTCAGCTTCCCATTGCTGCCGCCTGCCTCAGCTCATTGCCATGTTTCCACACTGTAATGGACTGTATACTCCTGGAACCATAAGTCCAAATAAATATTCCTTCTGTAAGCTGTTTTTGGACACGTTGCTTTATCATTGCAATAGAAAAGTAATTAACATACCTAGAAATAATTTCTAGAAGGTTAATTTTATTTGCTAGTTGACAGAGTTGAACCAATAGGTTTTTTAGCAGACAATTGGAATAAAAACAAGTGATGCATATTAATAAGAAACCTGTCTTTTCTGCCCTGGGTTAAAGCACCCATTCATCTCAATCATTCTAAGCCTTCTGGACCCTCTCCACTACCAGGCAGTTTAATATTTATTCAGTAATATTTATTAAAGGTATATCATAAACCAGGCACTGGGAAATGTTGGACAGTATAGAAAAAATTGATACATTACAACAAACCATTGTCCTAAATTTATATATGAAATGTATTTAGGAGTGTGTATTGGCTTGACAAAATCAGAGGTTTATGTGCATTCTCATCTGGCTGCATTGATGATCCTTTTGTGTCTTCCTGCTCTAGTCTTCTTTGGAAGCACTTCTTATTTAATGTATGTTGACAAGGACATTCCTTATTGTTTTGGTTTCAGTTCTTTATATTCAGATTATGAGCCTCTTATACGGAACATATCAAGCAGGAGAAGCATGGGCAAAGGGGTCATGGAGGTTTTGCTTTAGCTACTTCACACATTTCCTTACCAAGTTTCTAGAAGTTACCACAGAGATTATGACAGATTAAACAGTTGTCACAAAATGCTCTGAATTTCTATCAGCATTTAAAGTTAATTTCATCATGTAATTAATGTACAAGTCTATAAATAAACGCAGCAGAAGAAACATTCAACAGTTTTTGTTTTTTTTTGTTTTTAATTTTTTATTAATTACACTTTATTCATTTTGTATCCCCCCATAAGCCCCTCCTTCCTCCCCTACCGATCTCACCCTCCCTCCCCTTTCTGCATGCATGCCCCTCCCCAAGTCCACTGATAGGGGAGGTTCTCCTCTCCTTTCTGATCTTAGTCTATCAGTTATCATCAAAAGTGGTTGCATTGTCCTCTATCGTGGCCTGGTAAGGCTGCTCCCCCCTCAGGGGGAGGTGATCAAAGAGCAGGCCAATCAGATTATGTCAGAGGCAGTCCCTCTTCCCATTACTATGTAACACACTTGGACACTGAACTGCCATGGGCTACATCTGTGCAAGGGTTCTAGGTTACCTCCATGAATAGTCCTTGGTTGGAGTATGAGTCTCTGGGAAGTTCCCTGTGTTCAAATTTTCTTGTTCTGTTGCTCTCCTTGTGGAGACCCTGTCCTCTCCAGCTCTTACTATTTCCCACTTCTTACATAAAATTCCATTCACTCTGCCCAACAGTTGGCCATCAGGCTCAGCATCTGCTTTGATAGTCTGCAGGGCAGAGGCTTTCAGAGGCCCTCTGTGGCAGGTTCCGAGGTTGTTTCCTGTTTTCTTCTTCTGGTTTCAGAAGCCCTCTGTAGAAGGTTCCTAGGTTGTTTCCTGTTTTCTTCTTCTTCTGATGTCCATCCTCTTTGCCTTTCAGGATGGGGATTGACCGTTTTAGTTAGGGTCCTCTCTCTTGCTTAGTTTCTTTAGATGCACAGATTTTAGTGGGTTTGTCCTATGTTGTATGTCTATATGAGTGAGTATATAACGTGTGTGTCTTTTTGCTTATGGGACAACTCACTCAGGATGATCCTTTCAGGTCCCACCATTTACCTGCAAATTTCATGATTTCCTTATTTTTCATTGCTGATTAATATTCCATTGTATAGATGTACCACAATTCCTGCATCCATTCTTCAGTTGAGGGGCATCTGGGTTGTTTCCAGCTTCTGGCTATTACAAATAAAGCTGCTATAAACATGGTTGAGCAAATGTCCTTTTTGTGTACTTGAGCCTCTTTTGGATATATGCCTAGGAGTGGTATGGCTGGATCTTGAGGAAGCACTATTCCTAGTTGTCTGAGAAAGCGCCAGATTGATTTCCAGAGTGGTTGTACAAGTTTACATTTCCACCAGCAGTGGAGAAGGGTTCCCCTTTCACCACAACCTCTCCAGCATTTGTTCTCACTTGAGTTTTTGATCTTGGCCATTCTTATGGGTATAAGGTGAAATCTCAGGGTTGTTTTGATTTGCATTTCCCTAATGGCTAATGAGGTTGAGCATTTCTTTAAGTGCTTCTCTGCCATTCGATATTCCTCTACAGAGAATTCTCTGTTTAGCTCTGTTTCCCATTTATTAAGTGGATTACTTGGTTTGCTGCTTTTCAGCTTCTTTAGTTCTTTATATATACTGGATGTGAGTCCTCTGTCAGATAAAGGGTTGATGAAGATTCTTTCCCAATCTGTAGGTAGTAGCTTTGTTTTGATGAAGGTGTCCTTTGCTTTGCAGAAGCTTTTCTGTTTCATGAAGTCCCATTTATTGATTGTTGCTCTTAGAGCCTGTGCTGTTCAGGAAGTTCTGTTCAGGAAGTTTTCTCCTGTACCAATGAGTTCTAGGGTATTCCCCACTTTTTTTTCTAGCCAATTTAATGTGTCTGGTTTTATGTTGAGGTCTTTGATCCACTTGGACTTCAATTTTGTGCAGGGTGATAAGTATGGATCTATTTTTATTTTTCTACATGTAGATATCCAGTTGGACCAGCACCATTTGTTGAAGATGTTATCTTTTTTCCATTGTATGGTTTTGGCATCTTTGTCAAAGATCAGGTTTCCATAAGTGTGTGGGTTTATTTCTGGGTCTTCTGTTCGGTTCCATTGATCCACCTTTCTGTTTCTATGCCAGTACCATGCAGTTTTTATAACTGTTGCTCTATAGTACATCTTGAGATCAGGGATGGAGATACCTCCAGAAGATCTTTTATTGTAGAGGATTGTTTTAGCAATTCTGGGTTTCTTGTTATTCCATATGAAGTTGAGAATTTTTCTTTCCAGGTCTGTAAAGAATTGTGTTGGTAATTTGATGGGAATTGCATTGAATCTGTAGATTGCTTTTGGTAAGATGGCTATTTTTACTATGTTAATCCTGCCAAGCCATGAGCATGGGAGATCTTTCCATCTTCTGATATCTTCTTCTAATTCTTTCTTCAGAGACTTGAAATTTTTTTCATACAAATCTTTGACTTCCTTGGTTAGCGTTACTCCGAGGTACCTTATGTCATTTGTGGCTAATGTGAAGGGTGTTGTTTCTCTAATTTCTTTCTCAGCCCTTTTGTCTTTTGTATACAGGAGGGCTACTGATTTTTTTGAGTTAATTGTGTATCCGGCCACTTTGCTGAAGGTGTTTATCAGCTGTAGGAGTTCCCTGGTAGAGTTTTTGGGGTCACTCATGTATACTATCATATCATCTGCAAATAGTGATAATTTGACCTTTTCCTTTCCCATCTGTATCCTCTTGATCTCCTTTAGTTGTCTTATTGCTCTAGCAAGGACTTCCAGCACTATGTTGAAGAGATATGGAGAGAGTGGGCAGCCTTGTCTTGTCCCTGATTTCAGTGGGATTGGTTTAAGTTTCTCTCTGTTCAGTTTGATGTTGGCTATAGGCTTGCTGTATATCGCCTTTACTATGTTTAGATATGTGCCTTGTATCCCTGATCTCTCCAATACTTTAAACATGAATGGATGTTGGATTTTGTCAAATGCTTTTTCAGCATCTAGGGAGATTATCATGTGTTTTTTTTTTCTTTCAGTTTGTTAATATGGTGGATCACATTGATAGATTTCCGTATATTGAACCACGCCTGCATACCTGGGATGAAGCCTACTTGGTCATGGTGGATGATATCTTTGATGTGTTCTTGCATTCAGTTTGTGAGTATTTTGTTGAGTATTTTTGCATCAATGTTCATAAGGGAGATTGGCCTGAAATTCTCTTTCTTTGTTGAGTCTTTGTGAGGTTTAGGTACCAAGGTGACTGTGGCTTCATAGAATGAGTTTGGTAATGTTCCTTCTGTTTCTATTTTGTGGAATAGTTTGAAGAGAATTGGTGTTAGCTCTTCTTTGAAGGTCTGGTAGAATTCTGAGCTGAAGCCATCTGGTCCTGGGCTCTTTTTGGTTGGGAGACTTTTGATGACTTCTTCTATTTCTTTGGGGGATATAGGACTATTTAATTGATTTACCTGGTCCTGATTCAGCTTTGGTTCATTTAGATTTTCAAATTTAGTGGCATATAGACTTTTGAAGTAAGTCCTAATGATTGTTTGGATTTCCTCAGTGTCTGTAGTTATGTCCCCCTTTTCATTTCTGATTTTGTTGATTTGGGTGGTGTCTCTCTGCTTTTTAGTTAGCTTGGCTAAGGATTTGTCGATCTTGTTGATTTTCTCAAAGAACCAGCTCTTGGTTTCATTGATTCTTTGAATTCTTTTATTTGTTTCTAATTAATTGATTTCAGCCCTGAGTTTGATTATTTCCAGCCATCTACTCCTTTTTGGTGTGTCTGCTTCTTCTTTTTCTAGGGTTTTTAAGTGAGCCATTAAGTTGCTTGAATGCGCTGTCTCCAATTTCTTCTTGAAGGCAGTTGGTGCTATGAACTTTTAATTAAAAAAAAATGGGCATACAACCCTAAGCCCTACCTGGGGTGCTGTTGGAATCTAATGGCCATCAAAGGAACAAGATGATTTTCTGTGGGAACTATACCTCCTGTATGTTGCAAACAGTGCACTGAATGGAATACACCCATTAAGGAGTGTAGCATGAATCAGACTCAAGCTGGATATAAAAAAATAAAGGCATGAAATTGGGGTTGGGGGATGGGATGCATCTAAGGAGATGATCATGTGGTTTTTCTCCTTCATTTTGTTTATGTGGTGGATTACATTGATGGATTTCCGTATGTTGAACCACCCTTGCATGCCTGGGATGAAGCCTACTTGGTCATGGTGGATCCTCACTGACTTTGTGACAGCATTTTCACACACTGCTGGAAGGACTGTAAATTGGTTTCATTTACAAAAATAATGCAAGTTAAGTCAGGTCTAAAGTACTTGCAAAATAATTTGCCAGGTTCTATGTTAGTAGTTCCAAGGAAAGAGACATAATCTAGGTAGTATTTTTCCCTTCACAGTAACACCTGGTATTTTGGAAAATTCATTAGATATTAAACAAATTTTAAATATTAAACAAATTTTAAAAATTACTATTTTTCTAACATAACTTTATATCTGAAGAAAACTACAATGACCTTAAATTTTAGCCAATGAATATAAGAGGTGTGCATAGCTATTTTCATCCTAAAACTGTATGTATATGTGTGGGGATACATGCATATTGTTGAAATTAAAAATAATAGAAGTTGTTTCATCACATTATGGTAAATGTCTAAAGAGGTGAAAAGCTTTACTAACCAGAAATCATTACACTAGACAATAGAAATCTTTGTATTGAAATATCATGTGAAAACAGACTTTCAGAATACTTTATATCTAAGAATAATACGTTTATAGATGATTGAAGGATGAAAAAGAAATGTAACTAGTATATTATCAATTATACTTTTTCACTTTTTAAAATTTTTATTTTTTCATATTAATTTGTTGATTCACTTTGTATCCCAGCTGTAGCCCCATCACCCATCCCCTCCCAATGCCACCCTCCCTCCCTCTTCTTTTCCTATGCCCCTCCCCAAGTCCAATGATAGGGAAGGTTCTTCTCCCCTTCCATCTAACATTAGTCTATCATACTAAAATCTGTATACCTAAGGAAGCCAATAAACAAGGAGGTCCCTGGGTAAAATGTTTAATCTTCATTCAGAAAGGCAAATGAGAAGGACATTGGAAGAGAGAGAAAACAGGGAACAGGACAGGAGCCTATCACTAGAGCCTCTGACAGACTCTACCCAACAGGGTATAAAAACATATACTGAAATTTATAACCAAATTTTGGGCAGAGTTCAGGGAATATTATGAAAGAAGAGGGAGATAGAAAGACCTGGAGGGAACAGGAGCCCCATAAGGACAGCAACAGAACCAAAAAATCTGGGTACAGGGGTCTTTGTGAGACTGATACTCCAACCAAGGACCATGCATGGAGATAACCTAGAACCCCTGCACAAAAGTAGCCTACGGCAGTTCAGTGTCCAAAAGGGTTCCCCAATAATAGGAACAGGGACTGTCTTTGACATGGACTCAGTGGCTGGTTCTTTGATCACCTCCACCTGAGGAGGGAGCAGCCTTACCAGTCCACAGAGGAAAACAATGCAGCCAGTCCTAATGAGACCTCAATTATACTTTTTAATCATTTCCATTTTCTTGTATAACTTGTCTATCAAAGCAACAACAGCACTACACCTATGTTAAAGCTATACAGCTAGGCATACCTTGAGATATAGCTCTCACATGAGCTTTTTCCAATGTGTCTGAAAACCTTCCTGTACCTACTATGTCATATAACTCATATGTCTTGATTCTCATACAAGGTTTTTGTTGTGAGTTCTCCCAGAAACAAGCTCAGTAATGACATCTCCACATAATCAAGCCTAGATATGTTGACACAACTCCTACACAAGCCAAGACTGAAGTAGTTTTGAATCCCACATAAATACACAACCAAGGAAAGAAGTGCACATGTCCAGTTGATATCACCAAAACACAAACAACATAAGTGTCTGAGACAGTATATTTTCTTTCCCAAAGCCCATGAGTCCAGTAGAAACTTTCTTCAGTGAGAATCATCTAGACAAATTCAAGAACACATAATTTATGCTAACAGTCATAAAAGTAATAAAATTCAAATACTTTTAAGAAGAAAAGGACAAGCATCTGATTGAATTTAAAGAGGGTGGCAATAACCAACCAAATTATGTCCAAGGAAAGTCAAATATACAGCAGAATGAAATATCAAAGAAAATCAGAACCTGAAAACTGAATTCAATACAGAGTTAAAACTATTGAAGAGAACACAGACTGAAATCAAATAGAAATGAATAATTCAACAACCCAATTAGAACACTCGAGGAAAAGCTTTGCTAGTAAAATGGACCAAAGAGAAGATAGAATGCCAGGTCTTGAAGGAAACATAGAGGATTTGGACCACTCAGGAAGACGATGAAAAAAGATTAAAAGTGAACAAAAAGGACCTAGAACTGTGCAGAAAGGATGCAAGAACTGTGGGACTCTATGAAAAGACCAAATCATCACATTATAGACAGATTAAGGAGAAGAATACCAAGCTAATGGCATAGACCATGTTTTCAACAAGATCGTAGGAGGAAATGTCTCTGAATTAAGGGAAGTACATAAAGGGAGGAACACAGAAGAAACCCCACAATATATTATGATGGAAGGATTAAACCTACAGGGTTGTTGAACATGAAAGACTCTCTCTCTCAAACAGACACACACACACACACACACACACACACACACACACACAGTAACAACCTAGATAGAAAGCCACTGAAGAGAACTCTCAGAAGCTGTGATTAGGAGCTGCAGCATAGCCCTCCACAGTTGATTCCTTCTGCCAGAAGTGTGAATAGGGTAGGCCTCAGTTCTCTTCAAGGAGCTGGACACTGGGAGTTTGATCATGCTCTGATGAGTACATGGGCAACACAAATTGGACTTGTGGAATTTTTGTTTGTTTGTTTGTTTTTCTTTCTTCTTTCTTAATTTCTCAGGGATCACTAGGGTAGGGGGCAGACCTGCGAGGAGTGCGAAGCCATACTTTGAGCTAAAGACGAGTAACTATAGCCTTAAAGGAACTCAATACAAAGGGTTAGAGAAGGAAATTTAATTAACAAAAGTAAGGATTTTACCAAGCTATAACCAGAGAGAACACTTTACATTTACTTAAAGGACATATATACATATATGTATACATATATACATGATATATATCATATGTATACACATATATACATGATATACATATATCATATGTATATACATGATATACATATATACATGTATATACATATGTCATATGTATACACATATATACATGATAGATATGTTTATACCATAGAATAAAAATATATAGTTTAAACGAATTTACATACTTCTCTAAAGAGCCATAGATAAGCTAACAAATGAGCCCTAGCTCCAGGCTACCATTTTCCCAGATCAGTGTAATGCCATATTAAAAATACTGACCTTGCGTGTGTTGCTCTGCTTTTGTTTGTTGCTGTAACTTGCCCATTTGTTTTTTCAATGAATAGGGAAAAAAGTGTGGAGTTGAGTGGAAGAGAAGGAAGGAAGGATCTGGGAGGAGGTGGAAGAGGAGAAAATGTTCTCAGAATATAATGTGCGATAATTTTTTTAAGAATGTATAGAATAAAAATATTTGTCCTTATACCCACAAATAAATGTAACTCTCAACCATCATCAAAAAAGCTAGTTTTTGTATCTGCTTTGAAAACACTGCTAGTTAGAGTCTTTCAGATGCGCTCAGTAGACTCCTGTCATACATTCAATGCACATCCCATCTGTCTTTCTAAACGAGGATTGATCATCTTACCCCATGTCCGCTCTCTTGATTATCTTTTTTAGGTGTATAGATTTCATTATGTTTATCATATCTTATATGATAAACACATTATATCTGTGTTTCTTGCCTCTTTCTGTGTTCTGAGTATATACCGTGTTTGTCTTTCTCCTTTTGGGATATTTCACTCAGAATGATCTTTTCTAGATGCCACCATTTGTCTGCAAATTTCATGATTTCCTCCTTTTTGATTGCTGAGTAGTATTCCATTGTGTAAAAATAACACAATTTCTGTATCCATTCCTCTGTTGATGGACATGTGGGTTGTTTCCAGGTTCTGGCTATTACAAATAAAGCTGCTATAAACATGGTTGAGCAAGTATCCCTTTTGTGTACTTGAGCAAAGTTTGGGCATATACCTAGCAGTGGTATAGCTGGGTCTTGAGGAAGCACTATTCCTAATTGTCTTAGAAAGCGCCAGATAGATTTCCAGAGTGGTTGTACCAGTTTACATTCCCACCAGCAGTGGAGGAGGGTTCCCCTTTCTCCACAATCTCTCCAGCATGTGTTGTCACTTAAGTTTTTCATCTTGGCCATTCTGATGGGTGTAAGGTGCATTGAACGTATGACAGGAGTCTACTGAGCACAACTGAAAGACTCTAACTAGCAGTGTTTTCAAAGCAGATACAAAGACTCATGACCAAACCTTTGGCAGAGTACAGGGAATCATATGAAAGAAGGGGAGTTAGTATGATGGGGAAAGGATAGGAGCTCCACAAGGACCAAATATATCTGGGCACAGGGTCTTTTCTGAGACTGACATTCAACCAAGGACCATGTATGGATATAACCTAGAACCTCTGCTCAGATGTAGCCTGTGGTAGCTCAGTAACCAATTGTTTTCCCATAGTGAGGGGAACAAGGACTATTTCTAACAGGAACTCAATGATGGCTCTTTGACCTCTCCACCCCCCAAGGGAGGAGCAGTCCTGTTAGGCCACAGAGGAGGGCTTCGCAGCCAGTCCTGAAGATACCTGATAAAACAGGATCAGATGAATGGTGAGGAGGTCCTCCCCAATCAGTGGACTTGGAAAGGGCCACGGTGGAGATGAGGGAGGGAGGGTGGAATTAAGAGGGAATGAGGGAGGGGGACATGGCTGGGATACAGAGTTAATAAAATGTAACTGATAAGAAAAAATAAATAATTAATTAAATAAAATTAAAACAAAGAAAGCTAGTTTTCACCAGACATAGTCCTCTACAAAAATCCAGAACTGATCAAATTGTATAGAACAAATGACTATAGTTTCCCAGCACCAATTTATATATGGACATCACAGCCCCTATATGTAGTATTTAAGGAACACTATGGAAGACGGGGAGAAAATATAAGAGCCAGAGGATCAGAGTATCTGCTGTGAAATGGTGTGTTGTGTATAAATGACAATGAAGCTCTACACATCAAATATCAAATTATGGTCACCTAAACATAGCTTTTATAATGACAGTAGCAGTTAGCATGCCAAAACAGAAGGAGGAAATCACAGAGGAAGAGGAAGAGCTTCAGGCAATGAATGGCTTCTGAGAAGGAAACAAGTCTTCTCTAGGAACACACTCCCTGTTAGATTACTGAATTTCAACCAAGAGCCATAAATGCATTCACATATGGAAAACATTAAATAGACCCATATATATATATGGGTCTATATATTTATATATATATGTATATATATATATATATATATATAGTAAAATTAAGGTAATTAAAGAATATATCAGAAGCTGTAAATTTGAGAAAGTTCTAGGGCACATAGCAGGAATTGGAATGTGGAGAGGAAGGGGTGAGATACATATAAATTTGTATGTACAAATACATATTAAATTTCATAGATGTGTAATATATAACCAATGTAATAGCCAATATTTATTTAAAGTTAAATAAATGGTTTGGAAAATAGCTCAGTGTGCAAACTGCTGTCCATAAGGTCATGAAGTCTTGAGTTCAGATCTCAGAGCCTGTGTGAATCTGGGCATGGTAGCACACAGGCATTCCCAGTGCTCTTACCCTTGGATGGCAGGTAGATAAGGGAATTCCCGAAGTCCAGGTGCAGGCGACTCTGGCGAATGGAGTGATAAACAACAGTACACCTGCTTGCAAAGAAGAGTTACGGTACATACCAACACTTCACACTGTCCTCTTATATCTCCACATGTACCATGATACTTGAGTGTGCTCACACATGTGAACATTATACACAGAAGATAGTAAAAACATCGTCTGAGATTCCCTGCACTCTGCCCAAAGATTGGCTATGAGTCTCAGCATCAGCTTTGATACCCTGCAGGGTAGAGTCTTTCAGAGGCGCTCTGTGGTAGGCTCCTGTCCTGTTCCCTGTATTGTCCCTCCTCCAATGTCTATCCTGTTTGCTTTTCTGAATGAAGATTGATCATCTCACCCATGATCCTCCTTCTTGCTTAGCTTCTTTAGGTGTACAGATTGTAGTATGTTTATCTTATATTATATGTCTAATATCCACTTATAAGTGAGTATATACCATGGGTTTCTTTCATGAAACTTGGATGATCACTCAGGATGATCTTTTCTAGTTCCTATCACTTGCCTGCAAGTTTCATGATTTCTTTGTTTTAATTACTGAGTAGTGTTCCGTTGCGTAAATGCAGCACAATTTCTGCATCCATTTTTCGGTTGAGAGACATCTGGGTTGTTTCCAGATCCTGGCTATTATGAATAAAGCTGCTAAAAACATAGTTGAGCAAATGTCCTTGTTGTGTACTTGAGCATATTTTGGATATATGCCTAGGGGGGTATAGCTGGGTCTTGAGGTAGCACTATTTCTAATTTTCTGAGAAAGCACCAGATTGATTTCCAAAAAGGTTGTACAGGTTTACATTCCCACCAGCAATGGAGTAGGGTTCCTCTCTCCAGCATGTGTCCTCACTTGAGTTTTTGATCTTCGCCATTCTGATGGGAGGTGAAAGACAGGCAGCAGACAGGAGCGCCACAAGAAGAGCAACAGAACCAAAACTCTGGGCACAGGGATATTTTCTGAGAGTGATACCCCAACCAAGGACCATTCATGGAGATAACCTAGAACCCCTGCACAGATGTAACCCATGACAACTCAGTCTCCAAGTGGGTTCCCTAGTAAGGGGAACAGGGACTGTCTTTAACATGAACTCAGTGCCTGGCTCTTTGATCATCATCCCCTGATGGGGGAGTAGCCTTACCAGGCCACAGACAATGCAGCCAGTCCTGATGAGACCTATAGACTAGGCTCAGATGGAAGGGGAGGAGGACCTCCCCTGTCAGTAGACTGGGGGAGGGAGAAGAGGGAAGGAGGGTGAGATTGGGAGGAGATGGGGGAGGTGGCTACAGCTGGGATACAAAGTGAATAAATTCTAATGATTAAAAAAATTTTAAAACATAACCTATATGTCATATGTCATATTTATTAAAGTACATGAAGGAGGGATGATCTTTCTCATTTTGTGTCACTTCACGCTAACCTGGTCCTCACAGTATTGAAGTAATATATTGTTCTAGATGACCTAGGGAAAATAATGACATCTAAGAGTCACTGAAGTCTGAATCAGTAATAAGTTCATGTTAACCCTGGTTCCCCACAGAAAACTTCCCATTGGAATGTCTGAACCAGAAATAAAAAACAGTTTTAGCAGCCTCTAACGGACTCATCATCTTTTATTAGATTAGCACTTTGATGATGTTAAGAACATTAGCCTGTGGAAAGACTCCCTGATAATAAACAACTGAAACACTCCCAGGTGCCCTTTTGGTCTGCTGCTTCCTGGCTTCTTTCTATTTCTGATATAATCTGACACAATGATACAGATAGATGTGTCATGACTGACTGCATTTCTGTCTCATGAGTAGCATATTTAAAAAATGCAGGATACAAATTGTGTGTGCCAGAGACATCAGGAAATAATAATTTGTGGCAAGCAAAGTATCACTATAGTCCACATTGTAGCACTGAGAAATGAAGAAGGCAAAAGAAGAAGCTGTCGATCACATTTCCCATCACTCATTAACAAGGATGTCTGAGGCTTCAGAGATAGGCATGAATTTTAATGGTACGGAAGTTAGTTCCTCTCTGGGCTGACAAGATGCCTGAGCAAAGCAGCTTACGCTGACACGATGTATCTGGGCTCACAATCTCAATGCTTTCTGTCCACAATTACTTTGCCTCATTGCTGTAGACTCCTGGCATCTGTGGGAATGCAGACATCATTGGCAGAGCAACAGGAGGACATTTTCTCATTTCATGAAAAACAAGAATTAGAGCGGGGGCAGGACAGAAAGGAGACAGCGATAAGATACCTTCAAGATATTTTTCAAGTAACTTACTTCCTCCAATCTGACCTTACCTTTCCATTTTTAGCACTAGCTAAGGCTCTGTTTAATTTTGATTGCAAAGCTCTTATGATCCAATCAGATCCTAAAAGTCCCACCTCTGTACATCTTGGAGAATCTCAGTTCCAATTCACGAGACTTTTGAGAGAAAATGTTTATGTGGTTCATAAGAAGTAGTCTACAAACATGACTATGGTCAGACCCTAGAAGGCTGCTGTGCACATTTCTGTGTTCCATGTTCAGGATCTGGGCCTTTGGATAACTAAATTCAGTCATTGGTAAAATGAGGCTTATTACTTCATAGTATTGTGATAAGGACAGGAATCTGACATGTTAGACAAATTGAATTCATAGCAACTTTAGTCTCACAGAAGAGAAAATTTTGGTACTGTGTCACCAATGTGAAGTAATCTCAAACCTCTACTGAGCCATTAATAAATGGCCTCTCTGCGGAATCTCATGGGAATTACTACCAGGTGTTTTCATACACACAACTTGTATTCACGGTCAACACTGTGCATATTCACAACCGTGCTCTAACTATATTGAATTAGTGAGGTCCTGAGTAGAGGTGGCTTGACACTGTTCCATGACCAGAATTAGAGAAACTGTCCGCAAGAGAAGCAAGCCAATGTGGAGATTCTTTTCTTTAATATCCACAGGGATAATTTTTATATTTCTGTTATAGTATTGGTGTTTATTAAAGTAACTTTTGAGAAACCTTACATTTTTCATAGCCTTTTATGAAGTTTTGTGTTTAAGTATTTTGGTTTTTAAATTGTGAAAATCCTTATTAAACTCCAACAGTTTATGTTGGGTTGGGTTGTGTTTGGTCATGGAGAAGAACTCACTGTAGATTTCTCTCTGTCTCTCCTCAGATGCTGTGGCGGCAGAGCTGGCTACTGTGCTGCTCAGACACTGTAGCAAGGCTTGTCTGCCCCTCATGGTGTGAGCTGTTGATACCAACAGGTAGACATTTAAGAAATGTTTATATTCTGACTATCCACTTGTTCTGTGTAAGGGAAAAAAATGCTTTTATTTTTCTTTCTTAAATCGCTCTTCCTCTTTCATGCCTTCTGAACATTGGGGAGGCTACCTCCTTCTAACCATGAAATTGTCTCAGGGATGTACAACTCTTCTATGGACACATGCTATACTTCCAGCTGATCCTTGAAGGAATACATAGATGATCTTGTGCCCAATATTTAACACAAAATTTGCTCACTATCGGTGCCCAGTTTTGAGTCTGGAGGTGATGCCTACCGTAATGAGCCCCACACTGTAGTTACAGCGTCTCCTCTCTGGTCCTCACCAGCCGCAAAGAGTTGCCTAGTTTACAGTATCGTGCGTTAAATTCCTCCTGTTGAGCTGAACTTCAGTTCAACGAGAATGTGACAAGTCACAGCCAGCATAGCCTGAATTGCTCCCTGGGGACATCCGGCTGCTCTGGTGGTTGTAGTTCCGAGGCTCTTCCGCGCAGTATGACTTTCAATTGCATTTCTCCCTCATCAGCTTGCATAGCATATTTAGATTCCATGGAAGTCAAACCTCCCTAAAGAATTTTCCAGAGAAATTCCACCTTGATTCTTCCAAGTTGTGTGACTGAAACACTATCTTATGTTCAAATCCTGAGAAGCATTTTGGAGTCTATTAGACTACCCTAACTCATATCTTGAGGGAAATCTTCTCATGCCTGGCATTCTTTGTTTTAGCTTTTGAAGGGAGTATAATCATCCCAGATAACATGGCTTCGTTTAAACTCTTTATGTGAGTATACCAAGGATATATATGTATGTATGTATGTATATTATATGTTTATTTGTAACTAAACATAAAGTATGTCTTAAACATATACCTTTACACTATAGACATTCTATTACATTTACTTGATTTTATATTTCTTTTTGAAAAATTAATTAGTTAATTAATTTGTCACAATTTATTGACTTTGTATCCTGCTGTAGCTCCCCCATCTCCTCCCACTCTCACCCTCTCTCCCTCCTCTAACCCTATGCCCTTTCCCTAGTTCCCTGATAGGGAAGGTCCTTCTCCTCTTCTGTTTAAACTCAACCTATCAAGTCTCATCAAGGCTGGCTGCATTATCTTCTTCTGTGGCCTGGCAAAGGGGCAGTCCCCCCAGGGGTACATGATCAAAGAACCAGCCACTGAGTTTATGTCAGAGGCAGCCCTTGTTCCCCTTACTAGGGTACTCACGTGGAAACTAAGCAGCCAAAGGGCTTCCTCTGAACAGAGGGTCTAGGTCATCTCTATGCATGGTCCTTGGTTGGAGTATTGGTCTTTGCAGGACCCCCTAGGCCAAGGTATTTTGGCTCTGTCATTCTCCTTGTGGAGGTCCTTTCTCCTCCAGTTCCTTCTATCTCCATCTTCTTCTACAAGGACTTGGCACTCTGTTCAAAGTTTAGCTATGAGTCTCAGTATCTTCTTCTATACTCTGCTGGGTATAGTCTTTCAGAGGTCCTCTGTGGAAGGCTCCTGTCCTGTTCTTTGTGTTTTCCTACTTCGGATGTCTATCCTGTTTACTGTTCTGAGTGAAGATTAAGCGTCTTCTTTAGGATCCTCCTTGTTGTTTAGCTTCTTTAGGACTATATATTTTAGTATGTTTACCCTATATTATATGGCTAATATGCACTTATAAGTGAGTATATATCACATGTGTCTTTTTGCTTCTGGGTTACCACACTCAGGATGATCTTTTCTAGTTCCATCCATTTGCCTGCAAATTTCTTGATTAACTTTTTTTTAAATTGCTGAGTAGTATTTCATTGTGTAAATGTATCACAGTTTCTGTATCCATTCTTCTGTTGAGGGACATCTAGGTTGTTTCCATATTCTGAGTATTACAAATAAAGCTGCTGTGAATACAGTAGAGCAAATGTCCTTATTGAATGGTGGGTCATCTTTTGAGCATATGCCTAAGATTTGTATAGCTGGATCTTGAGGTAGCAGTATTTCTAAAAGTAATCGACAGATTCATTGCAAATCCCATCAAAATACCAACAAAATTTTTTACAGACATTGAAAGAGCAATTCTCAATTTCATATGGAAAACAAAATTCCCAGAATTGCTAAAACAATCCTGTACAATAAAAGATCTCCTGGAGGTATCTCTATCCTAGATCTTAAGCTCTACTATAGAACAACATTAATCAAAACTGCATGGTACTGACATAGAAACAGAATAGTAGACCAATGGAATTGAATAGAAGACCCAAAAATAAACCCACACACCTATGGGTACTTGATTTTTTACAAAGAAGCCAAAACCATTCAATGGAAAAAGGACAGCATCTTCAACAAATGGTGCTGATCCAACTAGATGTCTACATGCAGAAAAAATGCAAATAGGTCTATATTTATCACCCTGCACAAAACTAAAGTCCAAGTGGATCAAAGACCTCAACATAAAACCAGATACACTAAATCAGTTAGAAGAAAAAATGGGTAAGACATTGGAACTCATTGACACAGGAGACAACTTCCTGAACAGAACACTAACAGCACAGGCTCTAAGATCAACAATCAATAAATGGGACCTCATGAAACTAAAAAAGTTCTATAAAGCGAAGAATACTGTCGTTAGAACAAAATGACAGCCTACAGATTGGGAAAGGATCTTTACCAACCCTATATCTGACAGAGGGCTGATATCCAGAATATATAAAGAACTAAAGAAATTAAAAGGCAACAAACCAAGTAATCCAGTTAAAAAAAGGTTACAGAACTAAACAGAGAATTTTCGATAGAGGAACATTGAATGGCAGAGAAACACTTAAAGAAATGGTCAATGTCCTTAGCCATCAGGGAAATGCAAATCAAAATGACCCTGAGAATTGGTGTTACACCCATCAGAATGGCTAAGATCAACAACTCAAGTGACAACACATGCTGGAGAGGATGTGGAGAAAGGGGAACCCTCCTCCATTGCTTCTGGGAATGTAAGATTGTACAACCACTTTGGAAATCAATCTGGTGCTCTTTTAATTCTTATTTCTTCCGTGTGTGTGTGTATGTGTGTGTGTGTGTGTGTGTGTGTGGTGTGTGTGTATGGTGTGTGTGGTGTGGTGTGTGTGTGTGTGTGTGGTGTGGTGTGTGTGGTGTGTGTGCTGTTTGTGTGTGTGTGTGTGGTGTGTGTGTGTGGTGTGTGTGTGTGTGGTGTGTGTGGTGTGGTGTGTGTGTGTGTGTGGTGTGTATGGTGTTTGTGTGTGTGTGTGTGTGTGGTGTGGTGTGTGTGGTGTGTGTGGTGTTTGTGTGTGTGGTGAGTGATGTGTGTGTGTGTGTGTTACATGGTCAGTTTCAGAGGATTTTCTTTTTCCTGAATGGCTTGCACACTAGAACACTAGGGTGCTTTCACTTTTGTGAGGAGCTTCTCCTGCCTCTGCCCTACTTGTGAAAAGTCTTTACTCCACTGCTCGTATGAACCAGTTATCCCCCAAATCAAGTGTCTGTAGACAGACGTGACTATTTGCAGGCTCTCTATTTTACAGTATTTTCTCACCTCCCCTTGTGTCTGGACCATATGCTTGGGATGCAGCTTTCCTGCAGCAGTGAAAGTCCTCCCACGCCCTCTTCAAGGGAACTTTGTCTATTTTTTACCTTTGCCTTTTCTATATAAAGTTCCCAAATATCCTGCCAGGCTCCCTATGCAGCAGCGTCACCCTTATCTACACTTCATTAAAGAAGTAGATTGAGTCCGACACCCTGACATCTGTGTCAGGTTCAATCACTTGGTACATAACAGTCGTATATATGATGAATTAGGAAACCTATTTTTAAAAGTTTCTGTCATTCTGCGCAATTTTTGTTGAGTGTTTATGAATTCACCCTAAATATCATTAGTTCTAGTTGTTGTACACTATAAAATTTCCTCAAACATAGTGAACAGTAAGATACATGGTGAGGCTCTTGTAGGTGTCTAGACAAGCTTTTGCTAATGGTTCTGTGCATAACTTTATTTAATATAACATTGATTACTTAATATTGAACTAACAAGGGACATTACTGTCATTTGCATAACATGAAACAACTGAACCCAGCCCTTCCCCCATGAATAACAGCAAAGTCACCTTGTGTTTATGAATAGATACAGATATTTACCTTGTTAGGGGTATAGTAAATCACAAAATCACTAAGATGTGTCTAAAGTGGAAAAGAAAACCTGGCACTGAACAAAATGTAAGACAGACACGAGCTACAGTGAAAGAACTGACCAAGAAGGCAAAAGCCATTGCTCTGCTTTATGGGAGAATTTGCAGCTGCCACTCATTTTCCATACCCACAGATGGCTCACAAAATACCTGCGGGAACTAATTCTTCCATATCAAATACATGAAGTAACATGAGATCTGCTAATGATGAAAACAAACACTATTTGACACTTTGGCACATTTCACGTGATTTCTGCTTTACTTAATTTTTCTGGGTTTTTAAAATGCAGATATTTTTAAATATCTTAAAAATATAATCAGTCATATTTTAAAGTTCATTTATTAAATCTATATTACCTAGAAAATTTGGACATTGTATATCAATACTGTCTGTGATGCTGCATCCTGGCATGAGTGAAATTAGGAATGAAAGTGGAGACAAAACAGTTCAGGCTATTCATAGGTTGTTAGCTAGCTTCATATTCTCTAGTTAACCAAAGACATACCAATTGCCTCTCAGAATGTTGTACAGCTAGTCTCTCAGACACTGGGCAGAAACTGAAGGATTGAATCCCAGAGAGAGAAGATAGCATACCTCTTCCTTTCTAGGCTGTAGCTTTTGGGGCTGGGGTAGAGATAGGCATTGCACAGAAGCTTTCTGCTTGTCTCTTCCTCAACTGTGAGTCTGTAGTCATCAACCATGGCAAAAATAGCTTCCTTACCTTTACATCCAGAGGGAGCTCTCATCATGAACTCACACATAGTTTCTAGCTACAGAACAGACTGTGGACATTGAGGTGGTCTCTGGTGCCAGTATGTGCCATGGTGCTCAGCATTGCCTTCAGCAGCACTGTGGGCCATGGACACCAACGTGGGCCTCTGCTGATGATTGTGCCATGGACACTATCATAGTCCTGGGCAATAGCACAGGCCAAGGGCTTCTGCATGGCCTTTGGTGGTAACACAGGCTACAGATATCAACAGGGCCCCCAACCCGATTTTCTAATGAGAGACATAAAAGGAGTGCATCCATATGTGTTAGAGGATGGGTAAGAGTTGAGATGGGTACAGAGAAGGGAAACTGAAATCAGAGTATATTGCATTTGAAAATGATCTATTCTCGTAAAAGGGAAAATTTTTAAATTTTAAAAGTCATTTAAAGACACACATGGGGGCCAAGATGGCATTGCTGGGAGAACACCCTGTCTGAGAAGCGGGACAACACACTCCGTGCAGCGACCAGGAGATTGAACTCTGGGCCCTGAAACAACAGCGATCGATCGTGTTTGCCAGGTGAGGGGAGGCTCCCACGGCGTGGGAATCGGTCGGGTCCACACTCAGCTGCCCAGCCAGAACCTGGAAGAGAACCCTGCTAAAGCAGGCTTTGAGTCTCCGGGCTGGAGCCACAAGCCTGCTTATCCAGATCACTTTCCCAGGCTGATTGATGGGCACAAGAATGCCTGAGACTGGGAGTCCCAGTCGCAAAAAAACCCCACGGGGAAGGAAAGTTGCCAGACTGGTCACAGGTCACCCAGTCTTTCCCTGGAAGGTCTTGCTGACCACGGGTACCCACCGCCATCACAACTGAGCTCCCGCCATAGCACACAGAGAGAAGCTGCGTGCCCAGCTCAAAATTCCTACTCCTTCTTTGGAGGAGGCAGGAGGCGTCCAGCAGAATCTGCCACAGACCACATTGTCTGTACCCCAACCCGAGATCAGGGCTGAGAAAACGCAATCCTTTCAGGCACTCCCCCAAATGTCCCCATAACCCTGCCGCGGCGGAGCAGAAGGATAAAGAGGCGCACAGCGGCTTCACAGTGCTGGAACTCTAGTGCTGCCGGCTGCTCCTAGCAAACAAACTACAGCTCGGGATCTGGGACTGTAGTCATTCTACGTCCTGAGATTATCCAGGGTCCAGCGCAATAAGGTCTAGCAGCAAGTTCAATCACGAGCCCCCCCCCCCCCCCCCCCCCCCCCC